>NW_015386783.1:905252-909840 GCF_001527695.2 Protobothrops mucrosquamatus
CTCTCTCTCTCTCTCTCTCTCCCACGCTGGTCTCCCCCAGGACGAGGATGAAGGGGCTCTCCCGAGATCGGAACTGCTTGGGGGCAGGATGGGGGCTCAGATAGTGAAACGCGCCAGCCTGAAAAGGGGGAAACAGTGACACCCCTCCCCCTCCAGTGGCCTCTTTGGAGGTAAATGGCCCCCTTTGCTCTTAATACTGGCCGGGAGGGGAGGGCAGTGCACAATTGAGGGGGAGGGACCAGCAGCCCCCCATTAGCTTCCAGGGTCATGTAGGGAGAGCATAATAAAGAGAGAGAAAAAAACCACATGGAATTCAAGCGGTTTGAAGGTTGGTCTAGTAGTTAAGGCACCAGACTGCAAACTGGGAGACTGGGAGGTCCAGTCCCGTCTTTTCTAGCCCTTTTGCCAACTTCAACCACTAATTTGAGTGTGTGGCATGCAAAGCTGCACTGTCAAATAGATCTAGAAAGGGCTCCCCCCCCCCCCCAAGTTAGCCTGCTTCCAGCAACTCTGTGCCACAGCTGAGACTGGTCTTCTGTCCTTGTTGTGCAAAAGAATGGGCATTCTTTTCAGTGTTTTTCTCTTGCTGCAACCTGAAAGGGCCCTGGGTTGGGAGTTTTCTTTCTGTGGGGGGGGGAGTGTCTTTGGGCTAAAGGTCTCCCTTTCTGAAGAGCCCTTTGAAAGGAGTACATGAGCTTCCCAGATGGGGTCGGGGCTCCCCAGTGCCTTTTGGGGGCTTGGCATGCGTCTGTCTTGTGTTGGCTAAACCTCATCGCTTTTTCCAAAGGCTGGACCCTAAATTGGGGCTTGTCCTAAATAGAAGGGCTGGCAAGAGACTCCTTCTTTAGCTGTGGAACGCATGGACCTCAGTAACTACTGAGGTAGCTTCCCTTTTCCATTGCTAGCCTTGTGTCATCAAGCCGATTAAAACCAAGTCGATGCATTTGTACAGCATGCGAAAGCATCTGTTGGCATCGCTTTGGCTTAAGACTTTTGGTGGGGCTGGCATGTAAGGCCAACCCAGCCTGTAAGGGTGATGGCAATTATTAATTATTAATAATTTAATTTAATTTAATTTAATTTAATTTAATTTAATAATAATAATAATAATAATAATAATAATAATAATAATAATAATAATAATAATAATAATAATAATAATAATAATAATAATAATAATGTTGGAAGGGACCTTGGAGGTCATCTAGTCCAGGCAGGAAACCCTATACCATTTCGGACAAATGGCTGTCCAGTCTCTTCTTAAAAACTTCCAGTGTTGGAGCATTCACCGCTTCTGGAGGCAGGTTGTTCCACTGGTTAATTGTTCTCACTGTCAGGAATTTTCTCCTTAGTTCTAGGTTGCTTCTCTCCTGGATGAGTTTCCATCTGTTGCTTCTTGTCCTGCCTTCGGGCGCTTTGGAGAATAGCTTGACTCCCTCTTCTCTGTGGCAGCCCCTCAAATATTGGAAGACTGCTAACATGTCACCCCTCGTCCTTCTCTTCATTAAACTAGACACACCCAATTCCATCAACCTTTCCTTATATGTTTTCTGTGCCTTCCTTCCAAAGACACTAGTTTTTTGGGAATGACTGAGATAGATAGCTAACAGAGCAGAATAACAGGCAGGAGACCTTAATACTATCCCCGTCGAATGATTGTCTGGTGTATTTTTGAAATTCTCCAGTGAAGGAGCACCCACAACTTCTGAAGGCAAGCCATTCATTCCACTGATGAATTGTTCTCATTGTTAGGAAATCGTCCCTTAGGTTGGTTCTCAAATATTGGAACGCTGCTGTCATGTCACCCTCAGTCCTTCTTTTCATTAGAAGAAGATCAGTAGATCAGACTCCTTAGCAGAGGCGCATGGTGCGTCTTGTGTGAATGTCGGTACCAACCTCTCCTCTTTCTCCCTCCCTCCCTTCCTTCCTTCCTTCCTTCTCCAGGGCTTCACCTCAACACCCATCCACTAAACCTCCACTCTCCTCGTTCCTCTCCACGTGGCCAGGCGAGTGGAGCAACGAGCTTCCAGAGGCTGGGCTGTCTGCGACTCTTTAGGTTAATGGCATGATTTCCGTAAGAGACATAACTTTACCGTCTTAATCCGCATGACCGACCGACTGCCGACGCATGAGCTACAGTTCTTTCTCCTGACTTCAAGAGGAGAGGGGCCGGGACAATTCCCCAGGAGAAGGGGGAAAAAAAAAAAGAGATGCAATTGTCTTTGTGTGTTTGTGTGCGTGTGGCGGGGGCCTTCTTTCCAAAGCCCCTTCTTTGACGTGGTGCCTTGGCCTCCTGGGGAAGAAAGAAGAAGCTGGACGGAGATCACTTGCCATCCCATCCTCCCCAGCTCAGCCTTTGGGTTGCCTCTCTGCTCAGCCTCCCTCCATCCATCTGGAACCCCAGAAGGATTCTCGCCGAGCCCTTCTGGCGACTCTGCCCAGTTGTTCTTCCCAGGTTCGGACGGAAAGCGTGACTTGGGCAATTGCTGAGATCTCATGTATAGAATACGGACAGATACTTACTATGCAAACACCGACCGAGGCGTTCGGCAGACCCGGGTCGGCTCCGGTCCTTGGAAGCGTCCAGAGGCAACCAGCCCTTTGGGAAGGAAACAAGAGGAGGGGAGAACCTGGATGTCTTCTGATCAGAGGGTCTCCCCGGCTCCTCCCGGTCTCCTTGGAACCCATACACCCACGCACACCGGCGTGCCCACACACCCACTCACACTCACACACGCAGCAGCGTGGTGGTTAGAGACGTGTGGGAAAGGAAGGAGGAGAAGAAAAAGAAGAAGAAGGGCTAGTACACGAGCCTCTGCCAAGACATGCCACCAAGGGTGTGCGTCGTGGCACCTTCCCGCAATTTGGCCCCGGGCTGGAAGTGTGCAGCCACCCGTGTGCACCGAGGCTTGGCTCCACCCAGCACAATCTGTTGCTCAGGAGAAGGGCAGTGTTGTTCCCTTGCCTGCACTTCCGTACAGGAGGACCCCAGGGGCCTCCTCACTCAGCACAGACGTGGCATCTGCCAATACTTCTTGGACCAGTCCTAGCTGGGGGGAACGGAATTCCTTCCCCCTGCCCTCCCCCCCCGCCAGCAACTTCCTTGATCAGACCTGGCATGGAGGGAGTGATGCTCCTCTTCCTCCGCCTCTTCCTCCTCTTTCTTCCATCCCCCACCATCACGATTGGCTGCCCCTAACGCTTGGAGGAACCCCTTCTGCACCCACTTCCCCACCAACAAGCTACGCTCTTGGGACAACTGCCGTGAGCAATCGGTGGTGGCTCCTTTGACTTCTGCTTCAACCTTTGGAGGCCCCCAAGGGAGGCGAGGGGCCGGGGGAGCCCACAGGGGAAGGCCTAGCAGTCAAGGTGATGGCCAAGAGGAAGCACGGATGGGGCATTGTCACAGCCACCATCTTTGATTCCTTGACCGTCCCCTGTGGTCACCCCAGGCAGTGTGGCGTTCTCCCCTGGCTGCAGCGCCACTTTCTCAGCCCCCCCCCCCCCGTGCCCGGGTCCCTGCCGTTCTGGCCTTGTCCAGGTAGAGCAAGCCAGGAGGAGGAAGGGCTGGAGGGGGGGGGGAGAGGAGGGCAGTGAAGGTTGGAGAAAAAACTGAAAGCCATGCCAGGCGTCTCCCCAGAGAGACGAATTGTTCCTATCCAGACGTGCAAGGAATTCCAGCATCAAATTTCCTCTCTCCCTCTCCCCCCCCCCGGTCACTCCTTGATTTGCCAGCCTGTATGGCCTCCCCACCCCCACCAAATTGCTGACACGGCATCGCCCTAGACTCCGGCGTGGGCCTCTCCACCCCCCCATGCTTTTGGCCTCCAGTAGTGCATAGAAAATACAAAATTGAGCTGTGAACTGCGTCCTTCTCGCCTGCCTGCGAGGGCGCTGCTTTTGCCCGCTGATCGCTAGTAGGAGCTGTAAAGGGAGGGTGACGCCTAGAGAATGCTGCCAGTGTCTGCACTCTAGATGCTTTTTAGAAGTTTTTGAAATTACTTTTACTTTCTTTTTTATTGTTATGGAAATTTGAGCCTTTTGGCTCCTCTTGTTTTCCCTCCATTCCCCTTCTCCCCCCCCCCCCATACACACACACTCCAGTGTATAGAACATCCTCCCTCTCCACCAGCTACCAGAATCCAAGTTAATAAATAAATCAACACCACTCAGTATTGTCTCTGCGGCTTCTTTGACTCGCCTTGGGTTTCTCAGTCAAGCTTGGGTGCTGTTGGGTGGTCACATTGACTGGGGGGGTGGGGGAAAGCAAGGAGAAGTAAGGCTAGGATCAAAAGCTTTGCTAGGGTTGGCAAAGGATGATACTTTTTCTAAGAGGGAATAAAGCCCTGATAGTGTCCCTCTTTTATATCTATCTATAAAAAAAAAGTCTGGGTGTTTGGCACTGAGCAATAAATCTTCTGAAATACCACTTTTTGTATGGTCCTGATTCTTTGTGCCACTATAATGGTCTTAAAATTACAGGAAGGCTGATTCTACTGGAAGTCAGACTAGACTTTCTAAAACAGTGGTTCTCAACCTTTTTAATGCCGCGACCCCCAACCGGTCATAGGTCGAGGACTAAACCGGT
>NW_015386783.1:910470-950769 GCF_001527695.2 Protobothrops mucrosquamatus
TGGGTGTTTGGCACTGAGCAATAAATCTTCTGAAATACCACTTTTTGTATGGTCCTGATTCTTTGTGCCACTATAATGGTCTTAAAATTACAGGAAGGCTGATTCTACTGGAAGTCAGACTAGACTTTCTAAAACAGTGGTTCTCAACCTTTTTAATGCCGCGACCCCCAACCGGTCATAGGTCGAGGACTAAACCGGTCGTAAGTCGAGGACTAAACCGGTTGTAAGTTGAGGACTACCCAACCGGTCGTAAGTCGAGGACTTTCCCTGTCCGGGAGCGCCGCGCATGCGTGGTTCCGCCCCCTGCGCCGGCCGAGGCGTAGCTGGCAAGCGGCAGAGACAGAGCAGGCCGACCACCAGCTGGCCCAGCCCAAGGGAGGTAAGGCACCCGCCGGAAAAGGGGGAAAAATGGCGGACAAAAAAAATGGCGGACAGCCTTGCTTGGCGACCCCCGTGAAATGGTCGATCGACCCCAAATGGGGTCCCGACCCACAGGTTGAGAACCGCTGTTCTAAAAGGTGAGAGGAGTTTTGAGAATGGAACCCTTGACCTAAGGAACTACTGAACATTTTTTCTCTGGAGGGCTTCAAGCAAAGATTGGACAGCCACCCTTTGGAGAAGTTTTGATTTGAACCTTGCACTGGACAGGGGCCTGGATTTGATGTTCTCAAGAACCGTTTTCTTGCTTTTTATTTTTGAAGGAAGGGTTTATCGTGTCTAGTGGCCATAACTCGTGGTCAAGTCTGAGCACTTCTCATCAAACTAAACATAACTTTCATCAGATGTTTAGCACCAACCAGCATGTTTTTTTTCCCCTTAAAAATTGTAGCTGCGACTTAAAGTAAACCAGATCCAGACTGTGATAGATAAAAATAAGGTTTTACACTTAGGCAAGAAAAATCCAACTGTACAAGTACCGAGTAACTCAAGCTTGGCTCAATGCCAGTAACTGTGAGAGAGATTTTGGAGTCCAAGTGGACAATCACTTAAAGATGAACCAACAGTGTGCAGCAGCAGCAGCCAAGAAAGCAAATGCAATCCTGGATTGCATTAATAGAGGAATGGAATCAAGAAGTATTAGTACCACTTTACAAAGTCTTACTACGGCCACACGTGGAATATTGCATCCAGTTTGGGTCACCATATTATAAAAAAGATGTTGAGACTCTGGAAGGGGTGCCGAAAAGAGCAACAAAGATGATTAGGGGGGCTAAAGACTGACTTTTGAAGAATGATTGCAGGAATTGGGTGTGTCTAGTGAAAAGAAGGACTAGGGGGTGACACGATAGCAGTGTTCCAGTATTTGAGGGGCTGCCACAAAGATGAAGGCGTCAAACCAGAAGCACCAGACGCCAAGACAAGAACCAATGGATGAAAACTAATCAAGGAGAGAAGCAATCTGGAATTAAAGAGAAACTTCCTAATAGTAAGAACAATTAACCAGTGGAACGGGTTGCCTTCAGGAGTTGTGGGTACCCCATCCCTGGAGGTTTTCAAGAAGAGATCGGACAACCACTTGTCTGAAATGTATAGACTCCCTTGCTTGTGCAGGGAGTTGGACTACATGACCTCCAAAGTCCCTTCCAACTCTGTTATTCTATGTTCCAGGTGATGAGGAGCAAGGGGAAAAGAGATCAAGGTAGCTTAGTCTAAATGTCCTCAACGCAGTCCTTCTGGCTAACATAAAGGGTGACTGACTCCCCTTTGCTGTGGCCGAGCTAAGATATCCCCATTTTATCCCAATCCATCTATTATTCCCCCTTCCAGCCCCCACCCTCCGCCTCCCAAGAATAAAACGAAGGCTTACCTGAGACACCCAACGTCAACTAGCTGACTTCTGCTATAATTCACTGGATGCAGGCACGGAAGCGACGACTCTTACCCAGTGGTGGGATTCAAATATGTGAACAACCGGTTTTCTGTGTGGATGCCGCTTCCGGAAGTCCATTCTGGACCCGAACCACAAAAAATTAGCTACCGGTTCTGCCGAAGTGGTGAGAACTGGCTGAATCCCACCACTGCTCTTACCCTATTTGTTCTCTTTCCTCACTTTCTTCCGGGATCCAACTTATCTGTACCTCACACTCCTGCGACCTCGGGCCGGCTGTACTGTAAAAAAAAGCATTTGTATTTCTATCCCAAGACCTTCTCTTACAGGCACCGTGTTCAGAGGTTGTTTGCTACTCAACTGTAAAGTTGGGCTCTCTGTCTAGATTTCCCTTGGTTGAGAGCTCTTTCTCTCTCTCTCTGTCTCTCTCACACAGACCCTCTCTCACTCCATCCATCACCCCCTCCCAAAGCAAAGGCAGCCTCCTCTATCCTTGCCTCCTCCCTCCTGCCAGCATTAGCCATGTGTGCTAAGGTTCTGGTGTTGACCGTGGCGCTCTCAAAGGGCAATTTATCTCAGAGCAGCCAATCCGGGTCCTGCGCTCAAACAGCCCAATGAGAAATGGGAGACCCAAGACCTCAACCTATCGGAGAGCAGGTATTCTAATCAACCCAGCCTTTTATCCCAGGAAAGGGAGCTTCCCTTGAAGTTAAGTGTGGTGGCCAAGTCAGTCTGTCTTGGTTTCGGAACTGGAAAGAACCTCATGGACTTGGGCCACGGTTGCCTCGGCCACCAGTGCAGCTCCGGGGTCCCAGCAGACGTGGTCCCAGCAAAAGGCCTTCCCACCAAGAGCGGCAGGTGGACATTCCCAGGGCCTCAGGATGGCATTGCCCATGAGCCAAGTGCCTTGGGAAGCGTAGAAGCTGCACTCCGCGGTAGGCGCCTTGGCCAGCAAGCAGCCGAGCGATGGACTCCAACCTGCAGGGGACCTTTCTCCTCAACAGCCCTTCCCTGTCCCCGTTCCCGGAAGTGAAAGCCCCCATGTGCCAATATTCGGTGCAAAACTCCTTTTACAAGCTCAGTCCTCCTGGACTCAGTGCCCAGTTGGCATCCGGCACGCCGCATGGCATCAGTGACATCCTCAGCAGACCGGTGGCTCCTCCAAACAACGGCCTCCTGTCCGGCTACTCCCATGTTGGGGGATTCAATGGACTGGGTGCCCAGGGCATTTACTACGGTCCCCAAATGGGCAGTTTTGCCAAGACGGGAAGTGACTATGGAGCCAGGGGCAGGAGCTGTTGGGCTGACCCAGTCCCGGATTGGCATGAAGGCCGAGTATGTGGCAATTGTAAGTAACCAACTAGGCATGGGGACGGCTGCATGGCACGGGGACATGGTTGTGGTTGATCCGGCTGGCGAGAGGCACTCCGTACGGGATGCCATTGGTCTCAAATGGTGAAGGATAGGTAGCAAAACTTAATCGGACCTGAAAACTGGTCCCAGAATTTGTGCAGTCATTCCAGCGACTTATTGGGGTGCTGGTTCAAATGTGTGGTGTTTTCCGAGGTCACACAGGCAGATCTCGGGTCTGAAGCTCTTACAACTTAGTTCCCATAGAGAAGATATCACTCTGGGGGGTGGGGAATGGAGCACAAAGGATATAGAAGGAAGGATAATTTGCAGCTTTGTGTAAACTTTTGTTGGAACTGAAGGCTGAATGAACTTGGGAGGTACTGGAAAGAGGGGTGATCTGAATGAGATTCTGAGGGACGAGGTGGGCTATTTTTCTATAGAAATAGATATACACCATATTCTATGGAGATGCTGAGGAACATAGAATATGATAGAGCCACCCACAATGCTGAGGAATTTACAAACCCAGTAGCAGTAATGTTGCAAACCAGGAGAAAGTTAGACCTGCTAGAGTTAGAAGAGCAAGCAGGTGATGGAACATGTGCAGAGTTTTTGCTTCCACTCGCAGGTGACTTTTTCATTTCTGGAGTTTTGCCTAAGCTTCCTCTTATCTCAAGTTCCTGCACTAACTTTGGTTTCAAAATTCAGCATCACAAAGAGGTTTTTTTTTTTTAATAGCGGCCTTTTAAGTAGCCCACCAGATTAATTGGGGGAATGAAAGGGTTTCTTGAACCTTCCTGATCTGCTCAGTTTTCCTAGGCAAAGGCAGAAATGCTCTGAATCTCAGCTGCCACCCAGGTGCCCCTTGGAATGACGGGTGGTGCCAAGGAGTCCAGGGTAACTGATATGAAGCTCAATTAAGGGCTAGGAAAGAGGCAAGGAGCAACTCGGTAGAAGCAAGGACAGGGGCAAGAATTGACCCTGAGTTTTTTTTTTATTGTGGGGAAAAGGACTCTCTCTCTCTCCTCCCCCATTGCCTGAAGAGATGGTGGGGATCCTGAACCCCCAAACATCATTGCACTCTTGGGTAGAAGCTCCTAGCCATTTAAATCATAGTAGACTGCAAGAAGAACTTGATGGAGAAGGACCAGAAAGGCATTCCATAATGGAATTCATCTGGCAGAGAAGACAGCACAGGGTTCAGAGACACCCACCCCCTCACCCCACCACAGAGCAGGCTCCAAAGTTACCCTCTTCCGTGCAGCCTGAGATTCCTAGAAACATGGGTGATCTCTGCAAAAATGCACGCTAAGAGAAACTTCAGCTATTAAAATGCCATGTATTGGACTGATGGAAAAGGACAGGGACACAGCCTTAAGTGGGGAAAAGTCTCATTCATTCACACACACACACACACACACACACACAGAGAGAGAGAGAGAGAGAGAGAGAGAGAGAGAGAGACGAACCTTAATAAATGGGGAAGACTATTCAAAATTTCCCACTGCCATCCATTTGTGGTAGAAGCATAGAATAACGGAGTTGGAAGGAGCCTTGGAGGTCATCTAGTCCAACCCCCTGCTCGAGCAGCAGACCCTCTACCATTTTAGACAAACGGTGTCCAATCTCTTCTTAAAAGCACTCGCAACTTCCGAAGGCAAGCCGTTCTGTGGATTGTTTTAAATGTCAGGAAATTTCTCCTTAGTTCCAGGTTGCTTCTCTCCATGATTAATTCCCATCCATTGTTTCTTGTCTTGCCTTCTGGTGCTTTGGAAAATAGGTTGACATACACACACACACACACACATACACAAACACAAACACAAACATATAATGGGCAGGCCTGTAATCAGGAATGCAAAACAAAATCAGCAACTACTCATTGTTTCTGCTATCCCGTGTAAAGGGCAGATGAATCAGAAGTCACATTAGTTTAGGAACGAGTGGAGGGAAGGCTCTGAGACGGCTCTTGGCTTCGTTCACACATATTAAAAGTCAGGAGAAATTGATGCCTAATGCAGGGGTTGCAAATCAGTGGAGAGGGAATCAGGATTTGCTGTTTGCTTTGACTATTTCCACCGATTCAAATTTGGAAGCCAACTAGTTAAAGCAATGCCACAATTTCAGTCAATCCGCATATGCATGACTAAACGTGTGTTGATAGAGTGAATTGATTTAGAGGCACTGGATTCAGTTGATTCGGAAAGTCGATTCAAAGAGGCAAATGGATGGAGTTGTCTTCAAATCTGCAGACTGTAGTGTCACACAGCCTTCTTTTCTTCCTTGGCGAGAGATCCAGGCTCCTGTCTTTGTGAGGTTTTTAGGAAGCACCTGGCATTTCAGCTGGGTACCCCAGAGGTGGCACTACAGACCCCAGGGCATACGTGCTGAGGTCTTGCAGCTTAACTCATACGTGAAGGGAAAGGCTGAAATTGGCCCCAATGTAAAAATGTCCCCTCATTGAGAAAACTAGATGCTATGAGAAAAGATGATTTAAAAAAAGGCTCTGTTTTTTTTAATGAAGGTCTATTGACTTCTGGAAAACTCCGTTGCGGCAATCCGTAATATGCGAGTTGAGAGAATGGGTTAAAATATTTTCTCCCAACAATACCAAGGCAACAAATGAAAAGAAGGTTTGGGCCAGGTGGTAATTTGGACCCCTGTACTTCAGAATCTCTTCTGTTCTCCAAACACCCTTATTCCAGATTTACACACACACACATACATACACACTTGGCTATTTTAAAATACGCACACAGAGATGGGAAAATGCATTTTGGTTTGAACTTATTTCGCGTGACTGTGGGCAGGCAGGGGTTAAGTTGGTTGTTTGCAAGGCCCTGCCAAAAGGGGACTTTGGGGCAGACATCTGGGGGTCTCAACGGCTTTGATCAGGTCTTAGTTAGCCCCTTCCCATCTAAAGGTGGGCTTGTGGGAAGATGATAAAGTCTGGCCTGCTCAACATCAATTAAACTCGGCTTCCTTTTCTTTCCACATGGAGACCGCTTCCGGATTTTGTGCTTGAGGTGGACAAAAATGAAACTTTGATTTGGGGATTTACTTAGATTGATTTGTTGTTATAGAAAAAGCTAGGTTATACTACTCTGGAAAAGTAAAAAGTGGAGGTTTGATGTTTACTGCAACAGAGGAAGTCGGAGGTCAATGCTCTCCTTTCTTTCTCCCTTCCTCCCTCTCACTTCTTTTTCCCTTTTCCTTCCCCACTGGGTCCTACTACCTGGTTTTTTTTGTATTTTGTATTTTATTTTGTAATACAATAAAATGTTATAATAAAAAAAGAGAAATGGGATACAAAGAATTTGGGATCAAAAACCAATAAAAGTAAGTGGAAGTGATGTAAAAAAAAATAAAATTCAGCTCAGTTTCCCTCAATGTCCAGCGTTGGGAAAGACGAAATTCTAGACCGTCACCGTGCCCAGAAGCTGGGGTTCAAAACATGAGTTGGCTTTGGTTGCTTCCCTGGGGAAGCCGGATGCCAGTCAGTGACCATGCTGCCCGTCTCCCTCCACACAGCCGCCGGGCACCTAGGTGACGGCCTCCACAAGAAGAAACACACGAGGCCAACCTTCACAGGACACCAGATCTTTGCCCTGGAGAAAACGTTTGAGCAGACCAAATACTTGGCTGGGCCTGAGCGGGCACGACTGGCATATTCCCTGGGCATGAGTGAATCCCAGGTGAAGGTGAGTTTCCCATACCCGAACTTTGGGGCACGAGGCAGTGGTGATGTCATCCACAAATGGGGTGCTGTCCAGTCTACAAGGCCAAGGGTTGGTAAAGGTCAGCTTCCTAGATGATCCACCCTCTAAGCCTAACGGGTTAGCAGGACCCAAATTATCCATCTTGAAATGAAAGCCATCATTTGGAGAAGTGACTATTGGCAACTGATTTAAATTCTAAAGACCATTATGGAGAACTGAAGAGTTGTTGTTCATGATGAATGAGATGTTCAGATCCATTCCCCAAATATCCAAGGACTGGCTAATGGCAAAGAAATATAAATATAGATGTCGTAGGTATAGTTGGGATGTCTTTATTCGTATTGGCAATGCTGAATGTGCATGACTCCTCAATGTTTTATGGAAAGGCATCTTGGAGTCTTTTTCCAGAAAGATACCAGGGGAGTTTGTGGAACTCTGCGGAGTATCTGACCACCTGTGGGGTCTCTGAGCTCCTCAGCAGGTTTGAAAACACCTCAGAGATCTTCTCACAAAATGACTGCCAGGAAGTGGGGTGGATTCAGAGTAGGCAGGGCTAATTACAGCTCAATTTTTTTTAATCAAAAGTCAGGCTGATTGTATTATTGCTTGTCACTCCTTCAAGGGTTTTCTATATCTATCTTTCTATCTCTGTCTATCTTATCTATCTACCATCTATCATCAATCTCTATCATCTATCATTATCATCTATTTATCCATATATCATTTAACGGTAGTATTTTTGTACTTTTGTATTTGTTTTTATTAGGCTGTTAGCCGCCCTGAGTCCGCAAGGAGAAGGGCGGGTAAAAATATAATAAATAATAAATAAAAATAATAATCTATCATCATCATCTATCATCATCTATCATCTCTCTATCATCTATCATTTATCATCTTTCACCTTTCTCTCTGTCTGATCTATCATCTGCCGTTATCTATTACTGTTCTCTATATAATCTATTTCTATCTATCATCATCTATCACCTTTCTCTTTCTAATCTATATCAACCATCTATCAACCTAGAACGTAGTAGGTACTATGAAAAGTGTGCATGGGTATCTAATTGGCAAGGGCAATATAGTGCCCATCCTGTCTTGGAATAAAAACAGAACTCACACATTCAGTTATGGAGCAGAGTTGAGTCTGGGTCCATTTCCTCATCTGAAAAAGTTATGGAGTTATTTCAAACTCCTGATTGCCCTAGACATGTCAATTAAAGACACGGACATTATGACATCTGCTATAAAATTTGGTCTTCATTAAATTTCTACCAAATGCTAAAATTAAAGACATCCAACCCAAAGGACTCTCTTTTGCTTTTAGTGTTGCCAGTGGATCTTGGGCAGAAAGCGGATCTTCTTGCCAAAAAGCTAGCCATTTCTGAGTCATGTTTGGCCTGTGCCAGAATCCTCCCACTAACCAAGCTGCCTGTTTATTTTTTCTAATATTCAGCCTTCATATCAAAACGAGAGCTGCCTATCCTAGGAGAGTATGTAACAGATTGACAGGTTGACTTTGGATCTGAAGTAGGATCTGAAGAACTGAAGTGTTGAGGGCAACCAGGCCCAGTCTGACCCTCTCTACATTTACTAGGGCAGGGGTAGGCAACCTTGGCTCTTTTATGACTGGTGGACTTCAACTCCCAGAATCCCTGAGCCAGCATGACTCAGCTTGGAAACCTCTCCCTTTCCCCTCAGCACGGCTGGCTCAGGAATTCTGGGAGTTGAAGTCCACCAGTCATAAAAGAGCCAAAGTTGCCTACCCCTGTGCTAGGGGAACATCTTGTTGAGTTTCCAGCAAACTCTCTAGCCTTGAACATCCTGACAGGAAATTCAGAGGCTGGGAGTCCTTTCCAGAGATGTCTTCAGGGATGCGGTCAAAAAAGTCAAGATGGCAGTCACGTTCACACAGTTGGAGCCCTGCCTTTTTTTTTTTTTAACATGACACACATAAAATGACCCCATCCCTGTGGACTCTGCTGGTCTTGTTATGTTTGGAAAGAGTCAAGCTGGGAATGGAATGGCTCTTTCAAAGTTCAAGAGTTAATAGCTTTGATGTCTTGGCTACTCCCTTCTGAACCTTGTGCTTTCTTCCTCTCCTTTTTTTTTTGCAAAAATTAATGTGGCTATGGATTGCCTCTAAATTAATAATTAAAAACTATTGCCCAGCTCAACAACCCATTAATACAGTCACCCCTTTGGAGCACGTTCAGTCAATTCATCTGGCAAGCTTGTCAGTGGGTTAATTATGTGATTAAATCTTCATATATATGAGCAGAAATTAATTGTTGGTTCTGAAGGGAGGGGGGAAACAGACTTTGGGCTTCAAATAACACGTCTATCACTGCCTTAGAGAATGGAACCTTCTCCCATGAGAAGACAAGGAAAACATTTTTTAAAAATGTGTTGTTTTTTTTAAAGTCTGTGGCCCAGTGAAGTGGAAAACATTTCTTGTCATATTACTTTGGCCCTCTAAAGGTTTTGAACCAAGTGATCAAATCAATTGTCTGGAGCATGTAGCCCAGGGGTAGGCAACCTTGGCTCTTTTATGACTCATGGACTTCAACTCCCAGAATTCCCGAGCCAGAGTTGAAGTCCACCAGTCATAAAAGAGCCAAGGTTGCCTACCCCTGATGTAGCCAGAGAGTCAGTCAAGGGCACAACATTCTGCCCGATCTTTGTGCTCCGAGGTACAGTGGCAACCGCAACAGGAAGTCTGCTAAATTTATCTTCCTGATAGCCCCCACTCTTGTTCCTCCCTCTCCCTGACAACAGCCCCCCCTTTCTGTTTCCTCCCCCCAATGGCAGTCTCCCTGGGAAGGGTCAATCACATTCGCCCAACAGTTGAACTAACTGCTGGTCAAGCCTGGGCCAAGGGGCATAGATGTCTCAGGGACTGTAGGATGCCCACCCCGAGTTCACATCTAGGCCAGGTTCTTGCCATCCAAGGATCCCTGATGGCCTTGCCTCCCTTCCCCCCACTTCCCAGGTGTGGTTCCAGAATCGGCGCACCAAGTGGAGGAAGAAGAGTTCCCTGGAGCCCTCCTCCTCTTCCCCACGCGCGGGAGCTGGACCAGGAGAGCGCGCCATCTCTGACGAGGATGATGAGTACAACAAGCCCTTGGACCCAGACTCCGATGACGAGAAGATACGTCTCCTGTTGCGCAAACATCGGGCCACCTTCTCTCTCCTGGGTCTTGGCTCCCACAGTGGCTGAGAAGGGCTGGATTTGATGGTGCCTGCAGCTTCCAGGGGTGGGGGCTGGATTCAGCAGGCTGGACTTGGAGGTGTCCATGGTGGTGGTGGTGGGGGGGAGGCCTTTCTCCAAAGTAGGACACAGAGGTTCCAGTTCTGGACTTGGTACAGATGAGTAGTTGCTGTGGCTGCATGCAAGTCTGGGGCAGGACACCCAAGGAAGAAGCCAGCTAGTATCCAGCTTGCCCCTTGGACCTGAGGCTTGCCTGCAGCCTTCTGTTCCATTGGGAAAGAGATGTGCTTTCATTTGTCACTGCATTTTTAATAATAATAATACCAATAGACGAAATGGCTCCAAAGATTTACAAGGAAAGCATGTTGGGGACGTTACAGGCGTCAACTGAGAGGTCCTTTGATAGCTTCTTCTCCCTGGTTCAAACTTGAATGATGTTGGAAATTTTGCAGGGATTTGGGGGTGTTTTTGGGGGGCGGAGAAGGAAAGTTGGAAGAGAAAGGGGTGCTTCTAGTGGAGTTATTATTTTTGTTTATAATGCATCCACTATGTTTCATCCACCTATTTTTGCAAGAGGGTCTAGACCAGTGTTTCCCAACCTTGGTCCCTTGAAGAAATGTGGACTTCGATTCTCAGAGATTCCCCAGTCTGGGAGTTGAGGTCTACACCTCTTCAAGAGATTAAGGTTGGGAAAGACCGGTCCAGATAATTCTGCCCTCCATTTGTAAGAACCTTTTCCTGCTTCTTCTCCCACAGTGTTTCTTTCCAAGGACAATATGTAGAGAATAGACCGAATACCTGCAATTGTCCCTAATTACCACTCTTAAAATTTCTCTGGAGTCTACCGGAATTGGGCAGCCAATCAATTTAAGTCAACTAACCGAGAAATAACCTCTGAAGGATCCACCCTTATCACTGAGTCATATGGTTTTATCCACCCCCCCCCCAATGAAGACAGTTGGAGGGGAGGAGAGGGACTCAAAACAGTCAGCATGTGGTCATGAGCCAAGCCCACTCCTTTTTAAGTGTACTGTACATATAACTCGTATTGGGAAAAAAGGGGGCAGCACTTTAATAATTGCCAACCAGGGTTGCTTTGGATAGTGAGATGGATGGCATGTAAATTTAATACGTGAAATGAAATAAAACAAATAGATTGCATGCTGACAAACACCTCCCTGATTGGAAGGGAAGGGTTGAACTATGGAGTCTTTGGTGGTCTCTGAGCTTGGTGGTTTTCTTGCCGATGTTTCATTACCCAACTAGGGAACATCATCAGTACTAGGAGGGAATGGGGTTGCCTCTTTGTGGTCTGCCCTGTCAGTGTCAGTGTTCCTTGGTGGTTTCTTGATTAGGTTGTTTTTTTAGTGTTAGCTTGTTTGTCTGAGTTGGTGTATCCTTGATTGGGGTAATTTTTACTTTTTGATGGTTGGTCTCCTATTAATCTCAATGCTAATCTCTGCTTATCTGGATGTAGATTGCTGGCAAGGAGGGGTTGTGGTCTTTTAGCTTTTGGATTGTCTCTTTTGAATGGTATGTAGATGTTGTTTATCTCTATGTGCCTGTTGATAGCTGAGGGCCAGGCTTCCTGGAATTCTCCAGCATTTTTGGACTTAGCTGGGTTTAAGTTGCTCATAGTTTCTCAATTCATCTGCAATGAACACCCAGATAAGCAGAGAGTCATTACCCCAATCAAGGAGCTACCAGCTCAAACACTCAGACAGTAAACAACAGCCTTGAAATCAACAAGAACACTCCCACCAACACCGACAATGACAGGGCAAGCCACTTGTGTATGGGCAGGGATCAAACCCCACTCCCTGCTCCCTGGTGATGTTACCTAGTTGGGTAATGAAATATTTGCAAAAAAAATTAAAAAAAAACCAACCAAGCTGAGAGAGCACCAAGGACCCAAAACTCCCTGACATTTTTTGACCTCCCCTTTGCAAACATTCCTGCTGGAGACGAACTCAATAAATGAAGATGAAGAATAGCACCAAATCAGAGCACTTTACTTAGCTTCATTCTTTTGCTATTTTCTCAGGCAAAATGGCTTCTCCAATTGTTTGCAATTTTGTCAAAGTTCTTTACAATGCAGTTATATAGAATTGCTTTTAATAAGAAGTAAACGACAATTCCCAGGTTAGAGGGACGACATAAAGTAACTAATAGAGACTTGTAACATACTTGTAGAATGGATAAATGAAAATCTAGCAGCTTTGCTAGAATAGTGCAATTTCTATGCCAGGAGTTTGATGACAGAGGAAAGCATGCCTGGAACTTGGTTTTAAAAAATCTGATTTAAAAACAGGCACCAAATTCTACATCTGTAGTCTTAAGATTCCAATGCAATCCTTGCCCAACACTTTCCCTATGATTCAGGATTCATTTCGCTCTATCCATCCACTGGGGATGGGGGCGAGTTTGTTTCCAGATGTTGCTTTTTGGGGTTTAGTTGGTGTAACTCCGTTTTTCCAATTTGCACACGCTGTCGGAAGATTATGGAAATTGCCCCCGTGTGACTGGAGAGAAACAGAAATGGAAAAAGAATCACATTTCTTTTCATTTCTTTCTAGTGTTTTCTCTTCTGGTTTAATTTATTTTCAAAAGCTACTTTTGGATAGGTTTTGTTGGAAGTGGTATATTCTGCTGACCTTGAGAATCAAAAAGACACGTCATTTGACATCTGGAAAGGAAGCGCATTCAACTCTTCTCACCTACCTATTTTTTTTAAACCTGTTTCCCAGCCTCGGAGAGAATGGGAATCGAGAAGTTCTGGCAGGTGAAATGCAATTACAGAAGGAAACACCAGAGAGGCTAATTGGTGGATGGAGAAAGGACTGGACACTTGGGCATTCGTGCCCACGAGATGGGAATCCGATTTTGCAAAGCCAAAACCCATTTCTGTGCCCTTCCTTAGCTATCAACCAAATTCACGGGCTTCTGAGTTGTGCGATGCAGCCCTCCCATTTTTTGAAAATTATATTAGGGGGAAAAAAACTGTACAAAAATGCACATATTTGTGAAAAGCATGACAGAATTCGCAACAAATGTGTACAATCAAGTTCAGAGAAATGGGCACTCAATGTATGCAGTGTAAGTGCAAGCTTGTATTATTATTTTTAAATACATTCCCTCGCTTGATGTACTGTAGTTGTGAAAATGAGAAAAACGGAATCTCTCCTGTTTGCCAAACGGCAGAAACTCCAGGCGGTGGATTCCCATAAATGGGGGACGAAACGTAACAGATTCATTCATCCCTTCTGCTCCTACGTGCACCCTGCCTGCCACCTCTGCTTCGGTCTTCTTAAAAATAGGGCAGGGCATCTCCAAAGGTTTGGAGCAATAGACAGAAACCTTGCTACTTCTCACCTTCAAGCCATGATAGTTGGAAGACTTTCAAACAAGGTGGTTGGCCCTCCAGGAGGTGAACGCCCAGGCGGGAGAAATAATAGGAAGATATCAACGTTTATCTTGTTTTTTCCTGCCAAAGGTGACTCAAAAGCCTCTATCTGGAAGAAGAGGGAGGTCCCCTAATCATCCAGAGCTTCGCTTGTTCCGTGTCTGTCGTTGTGGGTGCATTTGTGTGTCCGTTGAGCTAAATCTTGACCTTCTTTTTCCTTCTCAGAGCTAATTATTCTCGCATCTGCGAATTGTGTGAGAAAGCACAGAATGCTGGGAGTGCCCTGTAGAGATGCTTTTGCAGCTTAAATTCAGGAAGAAACTTCCTTTGGTAAGGAAGAATCTGCAAAACTGGGGAACAGCATAAATCACACTGAATATTCAAGGAGTTTCTCCTTCATCCCCACTGCTCTGCCCGGCTTGGTTACAGCTGCTGAATGGCACAAGGTTCTCTGGAGCCCTCGGTGTGGGTGGGCGCATGCCTGGCGATGGCGGGAGAGAGGGTGAAATGCATGGGATGATGGATGTGCTGGGGGGGGGATGAGCTGTACATACAGGTGCCAGTCAAATTCCTCAATAAAAAGCATAACCTTGATGTGCTTCTGGTGCTGTTTCTTTCACACAGAAGAGATGAGAAGAGGAAGGGCAGCTCAGGGAAGAATCAGCGGGAGTGTGTTTGTGCGATCTCAAATCATGTTGGATTTGCTCAGGGAAGGAAAGAAAGGGAAAGAAAAAAGGGAGGAAGACCTCCTCGTCTTTGTGGCAGCCCCTCAAATATGGGAACACTGCTATCATGTCACTCCTAGTCCTTTTTTTCATCAATCTTGACATCCCCAATTCCTGCAACCGTTCTTCATATGTTTTAGCCTTCAGCCCCCCAGTCGTCTTTGTTGCTCTTCGCTGCACTCTTTCTAGAGTCTCAACGTCTTTGTTATATTGTGGTGACCAAAATTGGATTCTTCTTGTAGCTGGAAAAAGAGGGAAATTCTTTGCCTCAGCCCTTGTACTTTCTTGAATCTTGCAAGAACACGCCGTGTCAGTTCAAAAGTCGCTCATTAGGCCTCTTGCTGGAACATATTAGCACACAATCAATCTCCATTTATCTTGGGCCGACCAGCAAAAACCTATTGAGCTGTCAAAGGGGCAGAATTGATGCTGTGTCAATAGCTCCTGTTTGCTCCCATTTCTGTCCTCCTGGCCAGACTGTGGGAGGCCCTGAGTGTACTTGGGTCACATGCTGAAGTCCAAAGGGCTGGGTCCTGCGCTCCGGTTCCAAGATTAGAGCCCTGCTCCGGAAGCAGGGCTGCTATAAAACCCAGACCAGAAGTTGGAGAAAGCAATCGGATGGGAAGAAAAATGGGGTGAGGTATCTAGATCAAAAGATCTAGATCAGGGATCCCCAATCCCTGGTCTCTGGACCGCCACTGGGCCACAGCATGCCAGAAAGTGGTCCGCGCAAACAAGTGAAGCTCTATCTGCAGGAGACAGGCAGCACGCGAAACCAAGTCCATTCCGGTCTGTGGAAAAAAATTCTCTCCAAGAAACTGGTCCCTGGTGCAAAAAAGGTTGGGGGCCGCTGATCTAGATGATCTTTTGTTGAAACCGCTGGTTTGTTGAAAGTGACTGACTCAGAGTTCCTGAAGGTCCTTCGAATGAAAGGTGTTTCTTTCGGAGGTTTTAGGGTGGAGACTTCTCTATCTGTACACTTAATAAAGAACTGTTATAGTTCATACTAGACATAAAATTCAACATTTGAACCAGCAAATGTTTCTCTCACTCGCTATCTCTCTCATATGCTCTCTCTGTCGGCTTACAATCAATTGTTTAGTGACTGTTCAAAGTTATAACACCGCCGGAAAAAATGACATGACTGTTTTTCATACTTATGACCTTTGCAGCATCTCCGTGGTCACACGATCAAAATTCAGACGCTTGCCAACCAACTCATATTTACGACGGTTGCTGTGTCCTGGGGTCACGTGATCCCCTTTTGTGATCATCGGACAAGCAAAGTCAATGTGGAAGCCAAATTCACTTTATAACCATATTACTAACTGAATAACTGAAGTGGTTTACTTAGCAACTGTGGAAAGAAGGGTCATAAAATGGGGCAAAACTCACTTAACAAATGTGACAGACATTTTGGTACAATTGTGGTCATAAGTCAAAGACTATCTGCATAAAATCTTCTCTCTCTCTCTCCCTGCCATCTCTCCCTCTCTTTTTATGTACTAAAAGCACTATCTTTTTTTAGCACACACTACAAAAGGATTTGCTTTATTAAAATGCACAAAAAAAATACATTAGCAGCCTGTATATCCTGAAAAATAGAAAAACAAATCCAGGTAACTTGATTGATACCTCCTTTTGATCATCCTTAAAATTTCCAGTTTTTCGTGAAACAATTTAATTGTACGGGGCGGGGGGGAAGAGGTCTTTTTTTTTTAAAAAAAAACTGATTAAAGCCCTGTCCTTCTTTATCAGACCCAAATTGAGTTTGAAGCAAGGCAGAAAGCATAGGGGGAAAAACATGCAGGATAACGTCTTGATGATAAAATTGCAATGTTGCCTTGTACAAAATGGAACTGGATGGAGTTCAGAGGTCCCATCTTCCACCTTCCTACATTTCTTGAGGACCCTGCATTTTCTGCTTTGTTTAGCAACTGGGAAAAAGCCCCCACGGATTAGTATATGAGCATATTTCTACCCAGCAACATAATCAAAAGTCTTTGTATGAGCACATCCTGTTTTCCCTGGGACTCTAAGTGATGCACAGCCATTTGTAGAAGATTTGCCTGCAACGTGGTCCCTTTTTCAAGATCATAGTTCCTGATGGAATCTACCTTTGAGGGAACAAGAAATGAGATCGCTAACCGCCCCTCTCTGTCCCTCGGGGCGAGGCCAACCATGACTCCATCCCAGGGTGCACCGGTGGCAGCTGGCTGGAAGCAAACACAGCTGCAATATCTGGAGAGCAGGAAAATCAATGGGAGATAAGGTCCATCAGGCAGCAATTAATAAACTAGCCAAGGGCAACAATGGAAGCGTTGGGATCAGTTGCCCATCACTAAACCTGCTTTCATGAGTCTTTTCTTCCAAGCTAGAAGGTCAATCCCATCTCGGGTCCACGTCATCACCCTGGGATGTCAGCAAGGTTAAAAATAGACTAAAAATGATGGCTTGTAGGCCTGTGCTCCAAGCCACGCCACCAACGTTGCAGGTCTTTGACCACCTAATTGTGACCCACATCTTGATTTTGTTGACCGTGGATTCCCCTGTGATCAACCTGGTCTTTTGAAAATGGTAGACATTCTACGCATGCCTAACTGAGGAATTCTGGGAGTTGAAGTCCACAAGTCATAAAAGGGCCAAGTTTGAAGACCCCTGCTTTAGATGTTGTTGAAAGAGCACCAATCCTGCTTGCCTGAGTCCTTAAGAGGAAAGCTGCTGGCAAGTCAGTCTTTGAGGATTTCAGAGGCGAGGCAGCTTCTGGCTGTAATGTTGGCCCAGGATAAAGTCTTGCCCACTTCCCCACTTCCCTGGCGCAGTTACTTTATCTCAGCGGTCTTCTCGCTCACCTTGGACCTCTCATGCCGATGGAATATGTTTTTGACATTTTCTAAGCTGTTTGGCGTAGCTGACAATTTTTAATGTACTAACTGCCTGGTCCAGTGAGCTGATTAATTGGTGCAGGAGAGATCAATACAAAACAGAAAATTAAAACAATTTTAAAGTGATTAAGTAGTTTAACACCTGTCTGCCATGCCGTCAGCCCAGGAAGAAAAATACAGCAGGTGGCAAAAGGCCGCGGGCAGCCAGAGAGAATGACAAATGGGCATCTAAAGGGCCCTCTTTGGCGCTCGCCTTTGCCGTGCCACGGGAGAAAAGCTAGCTCTGGCCAAACATCCCTCCAGGATCTGCAAAGAGACAAACCAACAAACCCAGGGCAAGCTATTCCTACTTTTTATCCTAGGAGCTCCTGCCTATCCTTCAATGCGAGAGGGAAAGAGAGAGTGGATCCAACAGGCTGGGTTCAGCCCCAACTTGGGTTCTTAGAAAAGAAAGACCCGCGACTCCATTTATGCAAAAGATATACTTTTACTAAAAGCCAAGTGGTTACAGTATAGCAAAGCCAGAACTAAAGGTTTGTGCATGGAGGTTCTCCAGTTAGAATAGAGCTGGAAGGGACCTTGGAGGTCTTCTAGTCCAGCCCCCTGCTCAGGCAGGAGGCCCTGTACCATTTCAGACAAATGGCTGTCCAGTCTCTTCTTAAAGACCTCCAGTGATGGAGCACCCACCACTTCTGGAGGCAGGCTGTTCCACTGGTTAACTGTCTCCACTGTTAGGAAGTTTCTCCTTAGTTCCAGGTTGCTTCTCTCCTTGATTAGTTTCCATCCATTGTTTCTTGTCCTGCCCTCTGGTGCTTTGGAAAATAAGTTGACTCCCTCTTCTTTGTGGCAGCCCCTCAAATGTTGGAATCCTGCTATCATGTCCCTCCTAGTCCTTCTTTTCTCTAGACTGGCCAAACCCAAATCCTGCAACCGTTCTTCATATGTTTTAGTCTCCAGGCCTTCTTTCTTTTTAACTTTCCCTTTTTCATTCCTCCCACCCTGCTCGTTATCTCCCTATTGTCCGGTTACATTTGAAGGAATTCTTTCGATAACTCTCCCTGTGCCCACGTCTTGGGAAGGCACGATGGGTGGTGTCTGTTCCCCTCTCCCAACAGATCCCTCCCTGCATCGTTCATGGCAGGCTGGCATCTGGCAAAGCAAGGCTGAAGCGCAGGGTGGCAGTCCTGATACTGGGGCACTCCCTCTTTCCTGCCCACGCACAGGCAAGACACCTGTGCAGAAACCTGCATGTGTGAAACGACACCAAAGCCTTGAACTTCTGTGGGCCTCAAACAAACCCAAGAGGGCAGCCATAACCACACGTCTGAAGATCAGCTGCTTTTTACATGCAACATCAAAAGGGGCCGGAGCTCAGTTTTGAGGTTGTGGCCGCCATCTTGACTCTTTTGACACTCCCCACTGTGGACCCTCAGAGGTGGCCACAATGGAGGTGAAAAAAAAACCCAACAGGGTAGCTAAACGAATACATAGAAATTAAAATCCAAATTACAGTACAGGCAGTTCTTGACTTACAACCGCAACGGGGACCAAAAATTTATGTTGCTAACAAGGCAGGTTTTTAAGTGAGTCACCACTGATTTTATGACTTGTTTTGCCAGGGTTGTTAAATGAATCACTTCAGTTAAGTGAATAAATGAATCAACCTTGCTTGTTGGAAGCAGCTGGGAAAGTCACAAATGGCAGTTACATGATCCTCCTCCTCCTCCTCCTCCTCCTCCTCCTTTTGCAAACCCCATTCCTTTCTAGCACTATGTTCCCTAGTTTGGGAATGAAATGTCTGCAGAAAAGCCACCAGGTCCAGAGAGCACCAAGGACCCCTCATTTCAAATAGGAAGATGCTGATAGGAGAGAATATTCTATCCAATCGGCATCTTCTTATTTCAAATTACTTCACTTTGAAACCACATTCGACGATTCCTCCAGTTGCCAAGCTTTACTTGCTCGGTTTCAGTCTCTGAACGTGAGGCAAAGTTTTGCTAGCTGTAACTTGGCCTGGGAAGCACAGCTCGGATCACGTTCTGGGCACTGAAAGCCGAGCAGGCGGTGCGAGGGGATGTGGAGTGAGTTTGTGTGCAAGGGGGGGAGATGTTGACTAGCCGGATGGATGGTTCTTCCACTTCAATTCCACATCCCTTTTCTTCCAGACAAACCCTGTCGGATTTTCATAAATCAAAGCACCCCACTCTTTAATAAAAATTTATTGACTTACAAGTGATTATTTATCAAAAGGCCATTAATAGCAGATCCTGGAATGATGTGCTATTGGGTGGTGCAAGGAGACTAATAGGAAATCAATGCTTGCACCCGGATGGAATGCAGATAAGGGGGCCTCCATCTCCCCCACCCAGCCAGTGGCAGCCTGAGCCAGCCCTTGCCTTCTTGGTTGCCCAAGTAGCCCCCCATTTATATACCATTTACAAATGAAATGATCGATACTTTTAATCTAGAGCTAAATTTATTAACTTTCCCATCGGAGAGAGAGAGAGAGGTATTGACTGGGGGAGGGGGGCGACGGTGGCAGGAGGAGAAGAGGGGGACACTCCAGCAAGATGGATGCTTCTGAAGTCACCTGGGTGGCCTTGCAGCTCTAAAGGGCTCTGTCTCCTCTCTGCTCTGTCTGCTGCTTCCCTGCTTGGCTCCCTGGACGTCCGTCCTTCAACAGATCGAGACAATTGCCAGACAGGCAATGGCTGGAAGACTCCGCTGCCTCCTCCAGGGAAGGTCTGGTGCCCAAGGTGGCCTCTCTGAGCCCCTTGCAGGGGCCCAGGAAAACACACGCAGCCACAGAGTCATTTTGGACAGCCTAGCAACCTCCCACCCAAGGGAAATTTGAGAATTTTTTCACTCCTCATATATCTGGGAAGGAGTAAAGATAAAGGACCCCCTGTAGATTTTACTCCACTAGTTGTTGCTGACTATAAGGAGGAGTACTCATCTCCGCTTCAAGGCCACTGAGCCAACGCTGTCTGAAGGCATTTCGGTGGTCACCTGGGCAGCTGGTACCTTTCCACCAAAGTGGTACTTATTCACCTACTTGCCTTGGCATGCTTCCAAACTGCTAGGGTGGCAGGAGCTTGGGCGAGGAGGGGAGCTCACCCCATCGACCCTGGGCTGCCGGCTTTCCAGCTGACAAGCCCAGCCTCTTAACTGTCGGGCCACTTCACAGCCAGATCTGGAAAGTATCAGCTTAGAAAAAGCTGCTCTGGGTTAGGATGTCCCTTGCTGGGACTGCAGCTCCCACTAGGAATTCTAGGGGTTTCAATCGTAAACCCACCCTGTTGATGGTGATGTTATAGGTAGAGAAGCCCTATTATGAGGAGAGGCTTCTTGGACAGCAAAGGTGACCAACAAGCAAGTGCTGGAGCGCCTAACACCAGACACGTCACTGGAAGGCAAAATCACAAAACTGTGTCTCATTTATTTTGGTCATGTCACGCGGGGGAATTCACTGGAGAAAGCAATTATGTTCGCAAGAGAGAGCGGTCAAAGGAAACCAAAGGCTGCCAAAGAACACGGTGGCTGGACACCAAGAAGGCTGGCACCGGCCAGAGCGTAGAAGAACGCAAAGAAGCTGGGCAAGATCGGAAGAGATGTGGAGAGACCTGGTCCGTAGAATCGCCAAGAGTCAGACATGACTGAATGGAGAACATCATCATCATCATCATCATGGTGAGGGTGGGGCTTAAAGCGAAGGGCTGCCTTGAGTGCAGCTCAGCTCCTGAAGGACCATAGAACGTGACTCGTTTTCTCAGCAATAACCTGGGAGTGTTGAGCCCTTGTGTTCCAAGATACTTTGGTCCTTCCAGTCTGGTTTACAGCCTTGGTGTTTTGTCTCTCATCCAAGAACTAACCAGGTTCCACCCTGCTTAGCAATTTGAGAAAAGCAATAATGAACTTAACGGTGCCATCTGTGGTGAGAAGTAAGCCCTGTCTACTGTTACTGCAGGAGTTCCCAAACAAGGGTTTGTGAGCAAATCTAAGACAGTTTGCAATGAGTTGGTGGAGAGAACTGGGTGGGCAGAAAGCAAGAGTGTGGCCAAATTCACTTCTCCTCTCTTCCTGTTAAGTGAAACAGTCGTTAAGTGAGTTTTGCCTCATTTTACCACCTTTCTTGCCCTCATTAAGCGAACCCCTGCAGTTGATAAATTTGCAACCTGGTAGTCAATTGCTTCCTCATTGACTTTCCTTTTCAGGTCACAAAAGGGGATCACGTGATCTTGGGACACGGCAACGGTCATAAATATGAATTTTGATCCCAGGCTGCAAAGGTTACAACTGTGAAAACCAGTCATAAGTCACGTTTTTTCAGTGCCATTGTAACTTTGAACGGTCACTGTTGTAACTCGAGGACTCTCTGTGCTTTATTCCAACAAGAATGTGGAAGGAGAAAGGAACTATTTCAACTGAAACCCATACAGGAATTTTGCAAAACTAATTCCTGAGCCAGCCATGCTGAGGGGAAAGGAGGTTTCCAAGCTGAGCCATGCTAACTCAGGAATTCTGGGAGTTGAAGTCCACGAGTCATGAAGGGGCCAAAGTTGCCTTCCCTGACCTAGGTGGTTAATTTCTTATAGTTTTTCCAGGAAAAGAAGCGATTGTCCCGTAATACCAAAATGGCAGGATCCCCCCTTAGTGGTGACCCTAGCATTACTCCTGAGAAAGCCATCACCTGGAAGGAGTTTTAAAGGAGTTGTGTGAAGCCAAACCACTGGAGAAAGGATTGTACCAAGAGAGGAAAATATTTGTAGCTCAGGGTTGAATTGAAAATCCTTGGGGCTCTCCAAGCTTGGTGATTTTCTTACCTAGTTTGGGAAACGAAACGTCTGCAAGAAAACCACCAAACTCAGAGGGCACCAAGGACTCTTTAGAAAGGCTTCTGTAATGAAGATGGGCAGGAAGACAGGATCTCCACGTACACACTCCTTGGTCTACCCAAATTCTCCTAGCTTTGAAATACCTTTAGAAAAATAAATCCCCCCAGATCAAACGGAGAAGCGATGGAGTAATTGCAGTAGACCTGGTGCTAGTTTTCATTCACAGGTCAAGAGGCACCAAGGTGACAGACACCGGAGCAGCTAAGGAGCTGCTTATTCTGAAAGAATGATCTCTTTTATCAAAGCTGGGCAAAGTTCAGGGTTGTACACAAACATAAGAGAATGGGCTGCTCCCTAGAAGGATCGTTGCCCGTTGCTCTTTCCCTTCCAGGAAGTTGAGAACGTTGGGAACCCACGCCTGTCCAAGGTGGGGCCTTCGTTCTCCCGGCGTTCCCACAGGCCAAAGCTGTTCTCAGGGGCTGCAGCCGAAGGAGTCGGAGGAAAAACCTTCCCTCGCATGGCTCGAAAGAGGACAACTTCTGACACAGAATCTCGGGTGGCAGCTTTGTGGAATGTGGGAACGGGTGAAGCGCTGGTTTTGGATCTAGGAAGGCCGTTCCAAGCCGAACAAAGTCCTCCTTGGGAAATGCGAGATGCAGGCGAATTCTTCCAATCGGTCCGATGCCGCTGAAAAGAAGCAAGGGCTGAGCAAGTCAAGGCGGTAAGTCCTTTCTTCGCCATGAATGTCTTAAGGCAGACTCTTCCAGCTGGGTCCTTGCTAAAGTTTGAGAGCAACTCTCAAGGCCTCTGGTGAAGATGGCTTAGGTTATCATGCCGGCTTGGCAGCAAGGGGAGTTGCGGTCCAATATATTTAAAGAGAACGTTTCATAGGAGTATTTTCACACACAGTAGCAAATCTGGGCATACGTTATTAACAGAGAGGTGTGTGTGTTAAAGAGAGATTATCCACATCTGTTAAGTTGTACAAAGGATACAGCTGCTTTAACAATTCAAAGGTGGGTGTTCCTGCGCATTGCTTTTGAGGGCTTTCACAGACTGTATGTGTGTATATACACACACACACACACATCCTCCCCAAGACACCCATTACCTAGTTATTTGTAGATAATATATCTGGTTTCATGTTTCAAGGATGAACTTGTTTCTAATTTGAGCGGAGATGGTCGTGCAAGGCTAATGAGATTGCCATCTAGGGGACTGGAGCACCTCCTTGTATACACAACATCCGAGTTTCAGAGACAGGAATTCCAGCTTGAGGTCCAATGCGAAGGGCCTCCTTCTGAAATCCTAAAACCCAGGTTTGCTCCAGTCAATCTAGGGTGACTGCTTTGGTCCTCAAGGACTGAGAAAGAGCCAAGGTTCTTCCAGAGCTTGCAAGTCCCACACAACTGCACAGCTAGAGGGAGAGATTGGTTCATTCCTCACACACACACAAATGACTTTCAGAAAGTGTTGGTGCTTCAATTTCATCCAGCCCAGGAACCGAGATGGGCTAGAAATATTGGCTGGGGAGAAGGCTGTTCAGAATCTGAATGAAGACGATGCCTCCTTGGTCTTTGGGTGTATAGTTTCCACCCAGATCCATGGCAGAAGCAATAGTTATGTTGAAGGAGCAATGCAAGGGACCCAAGCACAAGAGAACAAAAATGCCAGGGCTTGGGAGAAAAGCAAGGGGATGGGTGGCATCCCTGAAATGACAGAAATGCTTCTGAAACAGACTTTTAAAATGGCCGCGTCGTCAGGTATCGCGGTCAGGGCCACTGACTTCAGCAACTGAAACTGTCTGCCTGGCTCAGCAAATGCTAAATGTTGCCTTTCTTTACAGCTGAAACTGTAAAGGGATTACTTGGGAGATCTGGAAGCTGGAAGGGATGGCGGGGGATTTATGCCTGGGTAATTCAGCCCAGAGGTATTTGCAGAATCTGTTGGTGGGCAGGCCAAGTTTCCAAACTGCCAAGTTCTTTATGGGTCAAATCGGTTTCCCAGAGTTACACACCAAATTTATCAATTTATCCCTTCCAGATTCCATTCAATTCCAATTCCAATTCTATTCTATTCTATTTAATTCTATTCTATTCCATATTTTCTATTCTATTCTATTCTATTCTATTCTATTCTATTCTATTCTATTCTATTCTATTCTATTCTATTCTATTCTATTCTATTCTAATTCTTATTTTCCTGACCTTGTTTTTCAGGCCACCCTTGTACCCAGCCCTTTCCTTCAATGATGCCATGCAAAAGGAGTAACGCAGGGCAGCCAAGAGGGGTGGCTCGAACTCAGACTTATTGCTAAGAGAGCCTCTTCCCCCATCAGCACCCAGAGTGAAAATGCAGCCCAGGCCAAGAGATCCAGACTCAACGCCAGGCTGCCTCCTTCAACATTATTTAATATAAAATGCAGAGGGGGACCCATGCAGCCGCTGCCTTCAGCTTTCCGCTTTTCTTGAGAGGGGGGACGGGAGCGAGGGCGGAAGGAGCAAGGAGGTGCTGGCCGGCCTTCCTCCGAAGCACTTCCTACCGGACGTGGTGGGAGGATCTCTGGGTGGCAGCCCCCGTGGCACTCCGCTGGGGACACAGGTGGACTTCCGCCGACTCCTGCCAAAGATGACCAGCGCTGCATTGGCCAAAGTTCCTCGGTTGCTGCTGCTGCTGGGTCTGAGCTGGAGAAATTACGACAAGGTCTCTTTTCCTTTGGACACAAGGGAGCAGCACCGTGGGGAGTGGGCGGGGAGGGGGGGAGAGTTTGAAAAATGGATGCTGCTGCAGGTCATCTAGGAGTCCCAAGACCAGGAATTGTTCTTAGGCAGTCAGTGCTGTAACAGATCCCCCCCTATTCCCCCCCCTCCCAATCTCTGGGAGCTCAGGAGCGACTTCGGTCCTCGTGATTGCCCACGATCATCTTGCTGTAGAGCTTCTGCTGCTCTTCTTTGAAGGTGTCCTTCACCTTTTCCCTCTTTAGGCCCCCGTCCCTGTGGGAAAAGAAGGACACCTGTCAGAGCAGGACTGCGACTCGGGACCTGAGCGGGAGGGCGGCTAGGGAACCGGCGTTTGGGGAGCACAAAGAACAGGATTCCCCAAGTGGCCCTGCAGGAAGTAGGGTTCGGGTTTGTGCTGTTCCCCCAAGATGCAGAGAAGCTCCCTCGGGGACTTGATTACGCCCTCTCCACCTAGACCAGTGGTTCTCAACTTTTTAATGCCGTGACCCCAACCGGTCGTAAGTCGAGGACTAAACCGGTCGTAAGTCGAGGACTAAACCGGTCATAAGTCGAGGGCTAAACCGGTCGTACGTCGAGGACTACCCAACCGGTCGTAAGTCGAGGACTTTCCCTGCCCGGGAGCGCCGCGCATGCGTGGTTCCGCCCCCTGCGCCGGCCGAGGCGTAGCTGGCAAGCGGCAGAGACGGAGCAGGCCGACCACCAGCTGGCCCAGCCCAAGGGAGGTAAGGCACCCGCCGGAAAAGGTGGAAAAAAATGGCGGACAGCCTTGCTTGGCGACCCCCATGAAATGGTCGATCGACCCCAAATGGGGTCCCGACCCACAGGTTGAGAACCACTGACCTAGACCCCCTGCGGGAAGAGGGTTACCTGTACTTTCCAAGCACAAAATATCAGGTGAGCAGGGCAAGACTAGGCCACGGGTGAGATTCACACAGATACACTTATCTCCTTCCCTTTGCGCCCTCCACCAATTAATCAATCAATCAGCAACAACATGGACTGGCTTACCACAAGAGGTCCACCAGGCCTCCCTGCCTGGCAATGGCAGATTTCACCCGGTTGGCAAACTGCACTGCATCTTCAGCAGGCTGAAAGGAAGAACGGCCAAGAGGGTCAGCCTGCTTTCAGAAAGAGTCCTGGGAAAGTCTCCGCCGATTTTCCCGGCATCCAGAGGCCCGGATCAAGTTAACTCACCTCTCTGGTCATTGGGGGCAGGTACCAGACGCTGCAGACAATTGCCCAGCTAGTCATCATCCTGAGCAGATAGTTCACCATGCCGTATTTGCTGCTGTTAAAAAAGGCATCTCCAAATTGGGGGTCATACTGAAGACAAAAAAAAAAAAAGGGGGTGGGATGGGATGGGGTGGGTGGGAGAAAGGCAAGATGGCGAGAAGATCCACTCAGAGCACAAGAACAAGTGCCCCAAATACAGCATGACAGCACACGATTATGGGATTACAGGAGGGCATTCCAGAAGCTGCCTTGAGAAACTGTCGGGTCCCACCGACTTTCAGATATCCCTGCCACACCCGGAAAGCAGAGCCCCACCTACCTGTCCAGGTTCCCCTCTTACCTATGTCTCATACCTTCAAGTTTCATTGTGTTTGCTAAGCAGCAAGAGTGCTCACCTTGATAGCGACAGGATAAACTATAGCATCAATCTCAAAACTCCCTTTCTTAAACATCATCACGGAAGTGTTGTTGATACAGGTGCCTGTTAAAAGAAATGAAAGAATATCTCCTGTGAGACTTAATTAGGGACCAGCCAGACCTCAAAATGAGAAGCCCCTGGATTGCTGTCCCAATCCATCTAATTGACACGAATCTGATTCAGAGTGGCACACAGAAGCACGCCCATAGGTTTGTTTGAAAACAGAACAAACACTTTAATTTACACTGCTCACTCCAAATAGTTACTGTCAGTTCAGAACAGAAAAATGGGAGTGGTTATCCTCTTTTGTCCCCTTTTTTAGTTATTATTTTTATGAAATGTTTTATGAAGAAATGCAAGTGGAGCAAAAGAAAACAAAATAAAGAGAGAAAAAGCAAAACTGAAAATATAAGTAAAATTGAATAAAAAAAATTTTTCAGGACGTTAATTTTATGTAATTAAATATCTTGGGCCACTTTAAATTACAGATCTGTTGAAATCAAGTCAATGTGGAAAAATAACATGATATAACCAAATCCAAGTAAAAAAAATACAATAATTTCTAGCTAGAAGAGTCTATCCCCAGGGGTAGGCAACCTTGGCTCTTTTATGACTCGTGGACTTCAACTCCCAGAATTCCTGAGCCAGCAGGAATAGCGGTGAGGACCTAATTTCCACCATGATCATGTTCCTCCAGCCCAAGCAGCAACGTTCAGTTTAGGAAAAGGAAGCTCAGAGCTATGTCTGTCTCTACTTTTTGGCTGGCTCTATGGTTTAAAATGCCAACTTTCCATTTCATTCATTTTAAGCACAGCAATGTATGGCTGTGAAAGTTGGACCGTAAGAAAGGCTGAGCGCCAAAGAATGGAGGCCTTTGAACTACGGTGCTGGAGAAGACTCCTGCGAGTCCCCTGGACTGCAAGGCCATCAAACCGGTCAGTCCTGGAGGAGATCAACCCCGACTGCTCTTTAGAAGGCCAGATCCTGAGGTTGAAACTCAAGTACTTTGGCCACCTAATGAGAAGGAAGGACTCACTGGAGAAGGGCCTAATGCTGGGAAAGATGGAGGACAAGAGAAGGAGGGGACGACAGAGAAGGAGGTGGCTGGATGGAGTCCCTGAAGCAGCAGGTGTGAACTTAAATGGACTCCAGAAGATGGTAGAGGAGAGGAAGGCCTGGAGAAACATTATCCATGGGGTCGTGATGGGTCGGACACGACTTCACAACTAACAAGAAGAAGAAGCAACAGGCTCACTCATCTGGGCTTACCTTCAGGGAAAATAAGGATGGGCAGTTTACTTTTATCATTAGCATGTTCTGATAGCCTAAAGGAAGACACAGAGAGAAAAAAAGAGATGTCAGCAATGCAGGACCGGATTCTCAGTCGCCTACCCACAATCCAGGAAGAGGTGAGGTGGCTCCCGTCCAAGTCGTGGGCTACGTACCGTCTAGCCACTAGATGGCGATCCTTGACCTCCGAACGTTCAAACCAGACGTGAGGGCAAGCCTTCACCATGGCCCTCTGTATGACGCCCATGAGCCCTCCGTGGATTTGGCCCACCTGAGCAAAGAAGAAGAAGAGGCCAGAGGTCACTTCCCGCAGCAGCAGTGCCAGAACAACACAGCTGGCCTCAAACAACAGGCAGTTTAACTCAGAAAGAAAGTGCCTTTGGCTCCTAAGACCCTCTGTCCTACAGAACGTCTAAGCATTATGGAGCAGGATACGTTGGGGAACTGGGAACGCTCCAGAGGCTGGGCTATCTGCCTTCCCGTTGTCCAAAGATGCAGGCTACTCCAGTGATGGAGGAGAGGAACTGCTCATTTCAAGGGATGTGCTGGTAGGCAACCAGAACAGACTATTGTCAAAGCAGGACTTTCTCCAGCGGACAAGTGGAGAGTTGCTTAGAATCCTCTGCTTGGAAGGTACCTTGGAGAACTCCTAGTCCAACCTACTGTCCATGCCAGGATTCTTTCTACCATCCTGGACAAATGAACGTCTGATCTTTTCTTGAAGACCTCCAACGATGGAGCACCCACAACTCCAGGAGGCAAGCTGTTCCGTTGATTGATTGTCCTCCCTGGTGGGAAATTTCTCCGTAGTTCCAGGTGGGATCTCTCTTTAATGAGTGTCCACCCGTTGCTTCTTGTCCTGCCCCTCAGGAGCTTTGGAGAGTAGAATAGAATAGAATAGAGCTGGAAGGGACCTTGGAGGTCTTCTAGTCCAGCCCCCTGCTCACGCAGGAGAACCTATACCATCTCAGACAAGTGACTGTCTAGTCTCTTCTTAAAAATCTCCAGTGAGAGAGCTTCCAAGGACAAGAGAAGCACAAATGATTCTGGACAAGTTGTTCAGCTACCCCACTTGCTTCAATCATTTGACTTCCATCCAAATGTACGAGTGATATTGCTGAAGAGGTGACCGGCACCTATGGAGGCTATGAGGGGCACTGCCCGTGTCAAGAAAGCCATTGAAATGAATTCAGTTTGACAAGAGCATATAATGGGATTTATTCTGCACCAGTTGGGAATCACACCCACGCACGAAGACTTGCTGTCCTTACCATTGCATAGTAGCCATCGCTGGCCAGAATTATGACGTCAATTGGAGAGGTATGGTTAGCCACACAGATTCCTCCGTTGCGGGGCCTGTTTTCCCTAAGGTTAGGAAGGAAAAAGAGATTACATGAAAACCTGAAGCAAATGCTCAACTGATTCAAGAATAAGGCAGATAGCTTGTGTGCATGAATCCTTCACTCCCCAATCCCCACTCTTAATGGACAAAGAACCTCTAGGCCAGAGTTGGGGAACTATGGCCCTTTTATGACTTGTGGAAGTCAACTCCCAGAATTCTGGGAGCTGAAGTCCACAAATCATAAAAGGGGCCATAGTTCCCCACCTCTGCTCTAGATCTTGCCCCACAGACCAGAACATTATATATTTAAAACACAAACACAGAACCCCCCCAAACTTATCTGAGAACTCCAAAATGCTGTACCAAAAACCTTCATAAGTGGACAGTTGCCTAGATAAATTATACCACAATCTGCATTTCCTTCTCCATGGCTTTTAGCAACCTTTCGTCAATTTTTGCTATTTATGAGGAAAATGTATCCCTCAAGCAACAGAAATCTCATCCAGCCATCCTTCCGTTTTCTGACAAAATAATGGACTTTGTTCACAAACGTTTTATCATCTCAGCGCTATTAGCATTCAGTAACTTTGGCATAAAATGCTGGCTGAGTAATTCTGGGCCAGTCACTCCCTCTCAGCCCACTCCACCTCAGAGAACCGTTGTGATGAGGAAAATAGGAGGAGGAAGGTCTACTACGTGTGTTCACTGCCTTGAGTTGCTTATAGAATACAGATGCGATGAACATCTGGTAAATCAACCAATAAATCAAATACTTGTTAAACGTTTAGAATGTTTACATATCAAATCTCTAGCCAGTTTCACATTTTGCCCATGCTACCTTTCCAGAGAATCATGGCACATAGAAAGTTTTGTTCTCTTTTGGGTCAAATAATTTCACAAATTTTCACCCAGTCCCCACCATACCGGTGATGATAGGTGATGATAGCTGTAAGAGCTCTTATACAGATCCGATAGCACATCAGGTGCACGTGCCTGCTGAGGAATTCCTTGTGCCTAAAGACAAAAAGAACCGTGTCATTCCATCTCAATTTAGAATTCAATGCAACTGCTAACATAATTTATATATAGTTACTTTGCCCTTTCCCAAGCAATGCTTACAAATCTCAAGGAAAAAATAATAAAACCACAACAGTGCACCCAATTTTTAAGTGTCGCCGACTCACAACATTAATTAGGTTAATTAGGAATTCCCCATCACGAAAGGCCACAATTTAGAATAGGTGGTAGGTATAAGAGGGGGCGGCGAGCTGTGGAAAGGCCAAGAGTTTGGGACAGGCATTTCCTTAAGATGGTATCCAATAAATAGTTAAGCCGGCCTTTTGAAATATACCCTGAGATCCGCCAGCCTTTTTGCAGAATGACCTATTACTCCACTCAAATCTTTTTTTTGTGTGTGTGTGTGTGCCCTCAAGTCATTCTTGACTGTGGTGATTGCCTGGGTAAATCCCAGCTATTTCCTTGGCAAGATTTTGGGAGTGGGTTGCCTGCCTCCTTCCTACAGCTAACTGCCTCTCTAACCTGCCCGCTAAGTTTATTTCACAATCCCTCAAGAATCCGAGGACGGCATCCCACAGGAATGGAAAGGAATGCCAGAGAAGGTGGGTCTCACTTCTTTTAACTGTTGGCTCTTCTGCCAAAAGAGTTGGGTAGAGAGAAGGAAAATTAGGTTTATCTCTGCTGTGGAAGGACAATCCAAATCATGGAGAGGACAGCAATTCAACCTATAAGAGGTGACCAACCACTTCACAACCCCAACAACTGATTTCTTTTAGATGTTTGGCTTCCTCCTTTTGGATGGTGAACTTCAGGTAGTCTGCTGCAGAGGACTCACCTTCCGTTGGGTAAGAAGCCCACCATGGTAGTGCCTGTCACCAAAAGGCCAATACCGGTAAAAGCCAGGGCAACCCTACAAGGAAGGTGGGGAGAAGGGGGAGGAAGGGAGAACAAGGTATTAAGGTACAACCTCAGAGCATTCAGATCACGGCAAGACAGCTTCTGTGCTTCTGCTAAACCTTTCGAATTGGGGCTGACCAACAGGAGGATTTTCTACCCTGGGAGAGATGGACAAGTAGTCCTCGACTTATGACCACAATTGGGCCCAACATTTATGTCCCTAAGCAAGGCTTTGGTTAAGTGAGTTTTGCCCCATCTTACCACCCTTCTTGCCACAAGTTGTTAAGTGTACCACTGCAGTTCTTAAGTTACTGACAGGGTTGTTCAACAAACCTGGCTTCCCCATCGACTTTGCTCGTCAGGAGGTCGCAAAACGGGGGTCACGTGACCCTCCCGGGACACTGTGACCGTCATAAATGTGAGCCAGTTGCCAGGTATTTTAATTCTGATCACGTGACCATGGAGATGCTGCAATGGTTGTGTGAAGAACGGTCGTAAGTCACTTTTTTTCAGTGCTAGTGTGACTTTGAACAGTCACTAAATAAACTGTTGTAAGTCGAGGACTGCCTGTAGCACTAGGGTTTCGCTCTAGGGATTGTCCAGGACAGGGATAGGCAACCTTGGCTCTTTTAGGACTGGTGGACTTCAACTCCCAGAATTCCTGAGCCAGCCATGCTGAGGGCAAAGGGAGAGGTTTCCAAGCTGAGCCATGCTGGCTGAGGAATTCTGGGAGTTGAAGTCCACGAGTCATGAAGGGGCCATAGTTTCCCTCATGCTGGCTGAGGAATTCTGGGAGTTGAAGTCCACGAGTCATGAAGGGGCCATAGTTTCCCTCATGCTGGCTCAGGAATTCTGGGAGTTGAAGTCCCCGAGTCCTAAAAGAGCCGAGGTGGCCTACCCCTGCTCTAGGGATGGTCCAGGAGAAACAGTAAGGGGTCCTATCCTCCTCCTGGCTGTCCGGTGAGAAGCCTGAATCCATCCTGGCCTGTACCTGAGTGGCAGCAAGAAGCAGTAGCGGATCAGGAGTCCCGTCCCCCAGAGTACTGTGAGGCGCAGACTGATGTAGTGGAAGTTGTAGTTGGTCCTGCTCAGCAAGTTCCAGGACTCCAGCTCTTCTGCCGAGAAACGCTTGGTCACCTCATCGTCCATAATGCTCTCCACACCTTTGCGGCTGAAGTAAAAGATGTCGGAGAGCTCAAACTCAGGGGCGTCCAGGGTCTTGTTGCTGGAGCTCCTCCGGTTCTGCTTCATCTCCTCTTCCAACGAGGTGGGCTCTTTGGCAATGATCCCTGCAACAGACACGCACCTTCCAGCCAAACAGCAGGAGAAGCAGGGCCCGACATGCCTCCCCCCCTGCACCGCGCTAAGAAAAGGCACCTCTCCCTCTTACCGTTGACACAGGGCTTATAGACAGGGTGGTTCTTCTCTTTGGCGCTCCGCTCAATTCTTAACGTTGCCCACTGTAAGACACAGAGAAAGGAAGGAGTGAGATCCTTCAGACCCGGACGTGAAATCTATTTCTTTCAACCAGGGTGCAGATGGTTCCACGAAGGAGCGACAAGTTTAAGGGCGAGATCGGAGGCGGGCAACTAAGGCAATGCCTGATCAGCAGTTCATCTCACAGCATCAGGTCCAAAAAGGAGAGCGAAGAGGTGCTGATTTCCTGTCCTGCTTCACCAGCTTCCACTACTAGGCTGCTACTGATTCTGAAAAATGCTGGACAGGATTAAGGTCAAATCCAACAGCTTTTGGTCTGTGGGAAGAAACTTGCCAATTGAGCCCTCAGCAATTTGCAGTCAAGATAAATTCAGTCAAATTACAGTGAACAGAGCAGGCAGTGAACTCTGTTAGAGAACTCTGCAGCTTGACAATGTGATCTGCTCAGACACCTTGCTAAATTGTTGTTATTAATTACATTTATAGCCACGGTCCCAAAGACTGCTAAGTTGTAATCTGTTTGATAGCTTCTGTCTTAAATGTGCTGTGTAACACCAGCTCCTATGATTTGTAAACTCTGGATTGTATATTACTAGACAGTGAGAACTTATAGCTTATTCCAGGAAAGGACAGTTTTTTAACAGCTGAGGGATGAACTTGTTTTTTTTTGTTTTTTTTTGAGGTGGCTGGTTGAGCGAGGCTGAATTTTGGAATATTGTTTTATTTTTTTAATTAGTATAGTAATACAGCTGTTTTAGGGCTTATACTTCATTGTTGCAGTAAATATGAGAAAATTGCATCTCTCAAATTTCCTTTTCATTCCCTTTTGTCCTGGATTGCTGAAAATTAATGCCACACTTTGCCAACCACGAATGTAATAAACTATGGCATAACAGGCTGTGTGAAATCAGTGTGGTGGTCATAGACATCCTCTAAGTAGAGGATGAATCATTATAGAGAAGGAATGCCTTTGGCATAGAGTCTCTAGAACAGCTCTTCCTGTCATCTTATCTCTGCCTCTTCTCTCCTCATTCCTTTCTTATCTAGTCCACTGAGTGGGGAAAATTAAGCTGCATTTTATGTTGGGATGAGGAACTCATCCACCATCTGAAACAATTAACTTTGCTTGTGGACAGTGAAAACCTGCTCTTTTAGACTGCTTCCTTGGGCAAAGAGGAAGCTCTGTTTAAACCTGGCCATGGATTTCTTTTCAGCTTTAAAAAAAAGAATAAACAAAACTGGCTGGTTCAGATGACAAGGGTGGTGTTATTGTTGCTTGTTGGTGTCTGCAAGGTTGTTGTTTTTTTGTGCTTGTTTTTGGGTATTCCACTCTAAACATCCTCCTCTTGGCAGTATCTGAATTCCTGACAACACCTTTTGATAAGGACATGGAGTCAGACAGGGAAAACGAGGCCCAAACCCAGATTATAAGAAGCCTCAGGCAGCTTCCACCTAATTAGACAAGACAAGTCTGAAAAATAAATAAATAAAAGAGTGCTGGCTTAGCGTCAAAAGAAGGATTTTTATCATAATTGGAACGCCAGAGAGGAAAAGACAGACTCTATGTTTAAAGTGACCTCCAAGCTGCAGAATAATCCGCAGGACATCCCGCCATGGTAGGTGGCGCTAGAGTTCACTTCTCTGCTGCTAGTTCCTGCCTGTCTACCCTTTGTATCTGGCGTCAAACAGGCTGCCCGCCCACTAGGCCAGGGGTCGGCAACCTTGGCTCTTTTATGACTCGTGGACTTCAACTCCCAGAATTCCTGAGCCAGCCATGCTGAGGGGAAAGGGAGAGGTTTCCAAGCTGAGCCATGCTGGCTCAGGAATTCTGGGAGTTGAAGTCCTCGAGTCATGAAGGGGCCAAAGTTTCCCTCATGCTGGCTCAGGAATTCTGGGAGTTGAAGTCCTCAAGTCATGAAGGGGCCAAAGTTTCCCTCATGCTGGCTCAGGAATTCTGGGAGTTGAAGTCCTCAAGTCATGAAGGGGCCATAGTTTCCCTCATGCTGGCTCAGGAATTCTGGGAGTTGAAGTCCTCAAGTCATGAAGGGGCCAAAGTTTCCCTCATGCTGGCTCAGGAATTCTGGGAGTTGAAGTCCACGTGTCATAAAAGAGCCAAGGTTGCCTACCCCTACACTAGGCTGAAAGAGGAAGGGAAAGTGTCCAGAAGGTGTAGAAGAAGAGACATTTCTACCTGGCTGATTCTGTATATCCTGGGCACGCAGTCCTCTCCCACCCCTTTCCCTTCTTGGTCCCTCTGGGTTGCTCCTGCTTTTCTTTTTGCCAAACTCCTTCATTTCACAACACAACATCCACATGGCCTCCTGAAAGCAATTCCTGGAAACTAACCTATGCTTGCATTATGCAAAGGTCAGGCTCACCCACAGGGGTGCCTTCCCCGTGTCACTTGCCTACTTCCTATCTGACCATCTCAGTTTAACACAGGCTTAAGTAAGAACCTTAGAAGCACGGCTAGGTCTATACCAGGGGTCTTCCAACTTGGCCCTTTTATGACTCGTGGACTTCAACTCCCAGAATTCCTCAGCCAGGCATGCGATTCTGGGAGTTGAAGTCCACAAGTCATAAAAGGGCCAGGTTTGAAGACCCCTGCTCTATACTGTAGTACACACAGCGAGGAATGATGCCTTGAGCTCCTGGAGGAAATACGAAGTAGATACCTAACAAAAAAAGTGCAGAATCCAATTTCTTGACAGACTCTACTTTCAGGTTGAAAAGAAGGAAAAACAAGTTGGGATAGGAAAAAAGAATGCAAGTAACGCTTGAACGGTAGCTAGAGAGATGATTATGAAAGATTTTCAGTCCTAAGTGTAGCATTTTCACCCATGTTCTACAAACTACTGTACATTATGCAAAATATCATGGTTGTGCTGTACAAACTATGCAAAGGGACACATGCTACAAGAAGCTAAGAAGCTTAAAATGGGCATGAAAATGGAGAACTGGGTTCAATTTGTACTTGGTCAAACAATCACAACACGCTGACAAAATCTGAAGTAGGGTGGGCCAGGCTGTGAAAGGGTTGTTGTGCATGGAAATACTGTCCCAGAAATGCTGCTATTCCATATCCTAATGTTCTTAGGATATGGAATAGCATGATGAGTAAGATACTGCTGTCACTAACTTCCTTTGAAAGGAAACTAAAAAAAAAATCTCTAAATGCACTCTGCTGTCCGGGTTTTAATAACGGCATCTTATTTCCCCTTTTTTTCCTGTTTTTATTTTTCCATAGTTTATTACTGTTAATCTGTTAACAGGACCTGCTTTCGACACGATCTATTACACAACACCATGATTTGATTTTAAATGATTTCAAAAACAACACTGGGAAAGCTGAAGTAAGAAATATTTTAAGTTAGACTCGCAACTGTCCCGTGTGTCCCGATTCTGGCTGAAATGAGGATTTTGGAGGAATAAGAAAGAAAAGAGGGTACGTAATTTCCCAGTGACTGGTTCCCTGGGTATAGTTATTTGTGTGGCTGCACCAGCCGAGGCTTTGGTAGAATTAATGAACGGTGGTATAACGGATGTACGGGGTCCCAGGGTGCGCATCAGGTGAGTGCTCAGGGGAGGCAGCCCTCAAGAAAGTGAAAAATGGAAAAAAGAGGGAGGTTCTTTCCTGCAACTGCCTCAAGGTGACCCTCAACATGATGTATAGCTTGCTCCTTTCCCCCCCTCTTCCATCCTTGAAATATGATGAGGGGGGGAGAGAAGGCCCAGCTTAGGCCTGCTCAGCATTAGGAAGGCCCACCGTCTTCCTGTTTGGTCTACCTAAGAGTCGTATTTGAGCTGGAGAAGAGCTGCTGCTGCTGCTGCTGGGCTACTATTCCATTTTGACCCGAAGGCAATTCCTATACAGCGGAAACTTAATTGTTAAGCAACACCCTGCATCTGTTTGCCAGGGACATCTTCATTTGTCCTTACGTCACAGGTCCCAGTGACGGTGGCAACCAATGAGAGCGCTGGACTTGCCTGAAACTCCCCGTTTTCTAATCCGACATACAAGACCGGTGTTGAAAGAGCTCTGATTCATCGTTTGGTGCTGCTGGCGGCCACAACCCAGTCTCAGGTTGCACTATTCCTCCCCAACCCCCAGGAATGCTAAGGAGGTGAACTCACCTGGAAGATCCGTAGAAGAGTTTTCATGTAGAGACGGCGGATGCCAAAGGAGACTCCAAAGATGGCTGGCACGATGATGAAGACCAAAAGCAGAGTGAAGAGGACCGTCAGGGAAATGCCCAGCAGGTTAACTACCAAACTGTCAAAGGGCAGCAGTAGAAACATGATGGTGGTGAGAAGGCAGGCCTGGCCACAATAGGCCAGCGCCCTGCAAATTCCTGAGAGGCAGAAAGAAGCTGCCCTGGGCAGTCAGTCAGTCAGTAAGTCCTTTCCCCTGTCAACCAACAACAGCCTTGAATGTGCAGCAGGTCTCTGGCCTATCACAGGGGCCATTTCAGAGTTCACACCCTTCCTCCAGTGGGCTGCGGGTGGCCAAGACCCCCCATGATCTACTCTGGAAAGAGGCCACAGCCCAAACTGAAACTGGGAAGACTGGCCAGGGGTGAGATGGTTACACAACAGGCCCCTGCACAAGACACTGGAAGGGCAGGGAGAACCGTGCCCAGAAACAGCTCTCCAAATGCTGGAAAGGCAAGTCGTGTTGGAGTTTTCCGAAGTGCAAAACGTCTCTTTGCGAGAATGAGGTGTGCTCTTTCTCTTGTTCTGCATTGGAGGGAAAACTGGCACCTTGCAAAACTACAGCCCTTGCCCCCAGGGCACAAGAGCCAGCTCTGGTTCTCTCCTGAAACGTGTGGCAAAAATCCGACGGAGGCCGCTAGATCCCATCCAGCGCAGGAAGCTGTAAGATGTTCTCTTGTCCATGGAAGATGTTCTTAAAAGTACGGCATTCCCAGATCCAATTCACTACATGAGGAAAGAGAAAGAAAAAAAACACAACTCTGTGAGACCACCTAACCACTTCTACAAGAACAGGTGGTGGCAGCAATTTCTCACTCAAAAGGCAGGTCATAAGCTTAGTAAGGTCTGCTTATAACTGAAGACTCCTTTAGGTCAAGGACCCACAAATAGTGTTCCTAGCTTAAATACTCGCTAGTATTTATGTTAATCATCTGTGGTCCTACCTATTTGACAGAAGGAAACTGATTTGTCAAAGTGATCAAACAAGTGACTAATTATAAGCCTGGCACGCTGTCACGGAAATAATGGAATCCTAACCGGTACAAAAAGTGTTGGGCACATAGAACCCCCTTCTTCAACCTGGCACCCTCCTAACGTTTGGGGACTGCAACCCCCAATGGCTGGGAGACGTGGAGTTTACACTTCTAGAGAGCAGCAGCTTCAGAAGACTGATATAGCACTATTTTTCAAGACAACATTTCTACAACTTTATACTGCTTTCTAGCACCACGTTATTAACAAGGCGGTGTCCATTCTTTAGATACTATAAAATCTTTTTTTAAAAAATCACTAGACAAACTGTATGGACGTGAGTGGAACACTTTCCCTCAAGCATTAAAAAGCCCCATTTTCTAGATGAATCTGACACATTAAAATCTTTTCCTGGTGGTCTCAGAAGAGGTCTGTGGATCAGACTATGGAGGGAGCAATCCTGAGAAAAGAGGTAGCTAAAGGATCTCTGTTTTAAGCACTAGCAGTACATGCCACTGAATCACAGATGCCATAAATCAGAGCCGTGATTCACTTTTTTTTCTTTCAAGACTGTCCTGAGGAAGTACACTAATGAACAGGACAGATGTACGTGGAATAGCTAAATAAAACAAAAAACAAAAAGTGCACCTCATCCACACATGCTGAATCTGAGCCCAAATGAACAGATCAGGAAATTTCCCTTTAAAACATTTCCAGACATTACTGAACGTCATTAAAAGTACAGTCCAATCCATGAAAATGAGTCCAATTTATAGAAAACTCTGCATTTTACTCACAGTAGACATTAAGCAAATAGAAATTACGCGGGAATGGAATAAACAGCTGGAGCTGCCATCCAAGGATTCCCTTACAGGTAAAGAGGCAGAAGCAAAAAATCTCTGGAGAGCAACTCACCTCCAGCCAGCCTCCAGCGAGATCTTAACTGCAATAGCTTATAGCCTTGCATCACAGCGGGAGAGGAATAGTAATCAGATGTTTGCAACCACGTGTATTCCCTACACAATGTTCCAAGAGATTCCAGAGTTCAGGCTCAGAATGAGGAGCGTGTTTTTTTCCATATACAAATACATCAGAATCGTGACAACTGACTGCCTGACCGTCCTCAACTAACCCAAGAGTTGGCAGTAAGGGACAGCATACCTGTTTCCCCACTGGACTAACAGATCAGACACGTGCACCTGATACAAGCAAGAGCAAAGATCTAGATTAATGTTAATCGTACAGTCCCAAGGGCAGAAGTAAAAGATATTTTTTAATCCAATGCTCTCAGAGGACAGGTTTGGATGCAATTCCCAACATCTGCAGCCAACTCGTAGTTCAGATGGTCTGGAGGATACCTGACTGGTAAAGGTTCATGGAAAGAGATTTTCACATCACAGCCATCAGGGAAAGCCAATTCTTAAATGACAAGTTTATTATTTGGCTGTGAGATCACTGACTGCCCATTCAATTCCAGCGAGGGAGAGTATATTCTATTTGTCTTAATATTGTATCAATATATTCGCTGGGAAAGGTAGATAAAAAAGGAAATAAATTTCCACAATTAAGATGTGGATTCAACTGCTCTAAGCCAATGTTTCTCAACTTCAGCCAATTTTAACTCCCAAAATTTACATGAATGTTCTTCAAACTTGGCAACTTTTTAAGATGTGTGGACTTCAACTCCCAGAATCCCTTAGCCAGATGTTCTGGGAGTTGAAGTCCACACATCTTCAAGTTACCAAGTTTGAAAAACACTGATTTGCACTAAATGGTATATAGACTAATTGATGCTAAAATACCTTCCCTAAATATTGGATTTGTTTGCTTTCTCCTCTTCTCTGCTCTGGTAACTTCTCAACTGTTCAAGAGAACCAGGCTCTTTTGCACTGTTTGGGTTAGTCCTAATATATAGATTGCTTTACTGCATTTTGGATTATTTTCCTCTTCATGAACCAACATAGCTATCATTCTTTAATATGTGCTTCTTGACATCTAAGTTCGCTGGATAATGAAGTTAATGATATTTTTTTTAAAAAACCAGTGTCTAAGGAAAATGTTCAACTTAGTTCAAGTGGGGATTTACTGATGTCCATACGTTAACAACTGCAGCCTGAAAAAAAACCAAACATTCTGTTTTCACACATTTTCAGATCCAGTTTGGGGAATATATTTCCTGCTGTAGTTTCCAGTTGCACTTTAGATTCAAACTGCTTCACTGATCAGAGGAATTTGGCAAACGGTCACTTCTAGGACATATCAAGGCCCACATTTTAAAGTCCAAAATTCATTACTCCACAAAAGGTAAACGTTACTTGTTATTTCTCAATTAGGTGTCTTCAGCAATACTGAAGTAACATCCCAATAGGCACATGAGTGAGAGTGAGAGAGAGAGAGAGAAGACAACAATATGTTATTCTTACATCTTTAAGAAAGGCAGCTTCTAAATAGCTAGCCATTACATCAGTGGTTCTCAACCTTTTTAATGCCGCGATCCCAACCGGTCGTAAGTTGAGAACTAAACCGGTCATAAGTCGAGGACTAAACCGGTCGTAAGTCGAGGACTACCCGACCGGTCGTAAGTTGAGGACTTTCCCTGCCCGGGAGCGCCGCACATGCGTGGTTCCGCCCCCTGCGCCGGCCGAGGCGTAGCTGGCAAGCGGCAGAGACGGAGCAGGCCGACCACCAGCTGGCCCAGCCCAAGGGAGGTAAGGCACCCGCCGGAAAAGGGGAAAAAAATGGCGGACAGCCTTGCTTGGCGACCCCCGTGAAATGGTCGATCGA
>NW_015386783.1:950931-955541 GCF_001527695.2 Protobothrops mucrosquamatus
TGAAATGGTCGATCGACCCCAAATGGGGTCCCGACCCACAGGTTGAGAACCACTGCATTACATGGAACAGAATCTTGAGTTCGTTTTATCTGCTCCACAGGGCTCTTCTGTTCTGATTCAATAATTCTGTTCAGGCCCCAAATCCATTTAACTCAGCAGCCTGCAATCCTTCTGCCATGAATAAGCTCTCTGAATACTACAGAGAGCTCTTATGCATTTGCCATGGAACTTGCCCATTTTGTAAACCTTAGGGTTCTGAGGAAAATTCATGCAGGGCATTCTTTAGGTTGCATCTTCAATGTATATAAAGTACGAGTTAACTTACTTGTTTCTCTCCTAAAATTGTACATCACAGCTAATTTGTAGAAGATAATCTATCATGGGAGAACATGTTTTCGTAAATATGAAACCTCCCATTAAAATATTAACATTTCTTGCAAAACATGAAAACTTCTTTTTTTTCAAAATGAACTTCCTCAACTGGTTGAAACTGGGCAAACTGTGGCTTTTTCTGTTTACTACTTACAAATCCAAACAAAGAATGGGAAAACAAAAGTTTTGCTTTGCAGCAGCACAAACAGCATACACTCAATTCTTCATGTAATTAAGGTTGTAGTCCAAAGTACCAATTCTGCAAGATGTATGAACAAGTTGCTACAATCTCAGTCTATAAATGTTTCCAATGCATAAATAGTGGATGGAGTCTGCAGTTCTCACGAGAAACATGGGCCTTCCCCCCAAGCAGAGACTATTGTAAGCCACTAAAACTAAAGTAAAAATAGCATTTCTTTTTACAAGGAGGGAGTAGTTGCAATCTGTTAAATTTGACAACCATGACCTAGATAATTTAAGAGTATTTATATAATTCGTTGAATTTAGAGGCCACCCAATTCCAGATGACTTATATAATAAGAGGACAGTAAAAAAGAGAGAGAAAATCACGACTACTTATAACAACATTATTTACAAGTAAAAGGCACTTTCAAAAGCAAGGAAGCTAATACAAGCTCCCCACCTCTCTGACTCAAAATAAACAAAGACTGGAAGATTCACCGACTTGGTTCCTGTATCAGGTTAAGACACAACTGTGCTTACTTTGCTTTGGGTTTAGCATATAATATTAACTATTGTAAGTTATAATTTATAACTGAAAATATTGCATCAACTTAGATGTAATTTAATAAGCCACAAATATGTAATCCACGTGAACCAGCCCACAGCTTGTTTTATGTACAATATTTTTTTTAAAAATTACCAGCATGTTCTTCCATTCAACATATTTCTGAGAATTCTTATAATGAATTTTATAAACATAGTTACACAGTTAGCTATCTCATTTAAACAGTTATTTCTGAATGAAGTTAACATACTTTTCATGCTTTTGAATGTTACTAATGTCATAGTTGATACCATCCTATCTACTATAAATAAGTACAAACATATAACACAGTAAGTACAAAGTACGTCTTCTTGTGTTCTTTTTCACTGTTTATTTTATTGTTCTATTATTTTACTTTTGTTCACACTTTTTTCATTTATTTTTATTGTTTAAGCTGCCTAGAGTAGCCCCACAGCAAGATAGGTGGCAAATAAATTTAACAAATTTAAAAAAAGTAAGTAAAAGTATCTCCCAAGCACCAGAGGGCAAGACAAGAAGATCATAAAAGACAGATTCAATGTGGAATGAAGGAGAAATTTCCTGCGGGTGAGAACAATAAACCAGTGGAACGGCTTGCCTCCAAAAGTTGTGGGTGCTTCATCACTGGAAGTTTTCAAGAAGAGACCCAACAGCCATTAAGTCCCTTCAAAGTCCCTTCCAATCCTATTATTCTATGTTTTAATATCTGTAGAATTTGCAAGGGCTTTTGTTAAAAATAGCTTACCTTTTAAAGTACTTACTCAAATACTCACTGATATGTTAGAAGCTCAAAAGATTTTAAGGAAAAAACACCCAGTTGTGTCTAAACAGTGCAGGCACGCCTAATTATTGTTTTCTATAGAGTTGAATGACCGGAAAAAACTCCACTGAAGGCTTCAATTCAATATTGTTTCTACAGCTTGCATTAATACACATTGTGAATATTCTGTTTCTGGCTCTCTCACCAGCTGATTTGAGACATGGGCACAGGGAATATGGCTAACGAATCTGGAATATCCTTCTGGAGCATTCATATATTTCAGTGTGTACCTAAAACCTGACTTTTAAGGTGACTGTTTAGAGTAACAAACAGAAACCCTCTGATTGTTTTCAATCGTCGTAACATTTTCATCTGTCATCCGAAATTGCCATTATTAACAGTATCTCCATACAGTAAGTACATTGTGGCTTTTTGAGCTTCTCTTATGCTATCCTAGGAAACAACCAAGAAAACAAGCCAATGATTGCTGAACAAATCAATCCCAAGTTTTCATTCAAAACACAAACGACAAAGCTCAATTTATCCTACTTTGGACACCTTATGCAAAGACCCAGTTCTCCAGAGAAGGCTCTGGGAATGACCAGCAGCAAGGGGCACTGTTGGAAGACCTAAAGGACCAACTTGGGGACAGATCACCATGGAGAAAACCTAACTATGCAGGCGCCACATATGACACATCATTTGGTTAATTTATATCTCGCCTTTATTATTTTTTAACAAATAACTCAAGGTGAACATTTGCAACACAACTTCTCCATCCTATTTTCTTCACAACAGCCACCCACAAGGTGTGTTGGGTTGAGGGAGAGGGACTGGCCCAAAGTCACCCAAGCTGGCTTTCATGGCTAAGGCAGGACTTGAACTCACAACCTGGTGCCTTAACCACTGACTAGACCAAACTGGCTCTCATCAATTCTTCAGAAAAGTGGGGAGGGATCTTAAAGCAGTATAAACTCCCCTTTGTATAAACTTAATTGTAAATCCATAAACAAATATATGCTGCTTTATTTAAAGAGACTCAACACCAGGGGTCTTCAAACTTGGCCCTTTTATGATTTGAGGACTTTAACTCCCAGAATTCCTCAGCCAGGCATGTATGCCTGGCTGAGGAATTCTGGGAGTTGAAGTCCACAAGTCATAAAAGGGCCAAGTTTGACGACCCCTGCTCAACACCATACGACACCAGATCAACAGCGTATCTTCTGTTCCTCTATCACTCAAGACAGTTGTCATAATTATGAAATTTTTATCATTTACGTCCACATAATATGGTGCATTACTTCTCTGCAACATCAAGTCCATAGATCCGTATTGATTTATATCAATCTTCCATCTGTATTTGAGCTACAATTCCTTTCATTCCCAGCTATAAGCACATCCAATGGCCGTGCTTACTGGCGATGACACAGATGTTGTAATCTACAAATATTTGAAGAATGCCAGATAAAGAATGCTGAACTACACCATGTATGCCACACTCCATCCGCCTGATTAGCAAGGTGACTATTACCGCTACTGATAAGATACCATTCATTACGCTTATTAAAATTATTCCAATCAGATTTTTACCATAGCAAAACCATTGCTAATAAAAAGTCTCTGTAATCGTGTCTGACCATTAGAGAAAAAGGTCTATAAATTGCTAATTTAGTTATTGGAGCCAATCAAAATACTCCAAAAGAACACACAGGGTTCTGAGTTCCCCAAGAGTCGATATCAGCCAGATATTATTCCCCAAATCAAAGAATAGGGTAGAAAGAAATAAAAAAAGTACAAAAGTTAGCCTAGATTTTAACCCGATTGCTTAAATTGCTTGATTTTGGTCTCATTTAGAATATATTTTTATTTAGTTTTTTTTATGCTTTTTATTGCTTTAAAATGTTTCCATTGTTTTAATTATATATTTTTTGAATTGTAAGCCAGCCAGAGTCCTTGATTGAGATGGATGGCTTTATAAATTGAATAAATAAATATTCCCTTTCCTCCCCCCCTGAACATTAAGACTGCTCTAGTACAGTATTTTTAAATTTCAGCAACTTGAAGATGTGAGGACTTCAACTCTCAAAATTTTCTAATCAGCATGTTTAAAGGAGGGTTTCAAGTCCCAGATTTCCCAGGCCAGCATGCGTGACGTGCGTGGACTTTGCTAGGGAATTCTGGCAGCTGAAGCCATGTATTTTAAAGTTGTCAAGGTTAATACACATTACAGTACTCTAGAGCTGCCGTTATTAAAGTGTGCTTTGGGGACCAAGTGGGGGTCCCTGGGACTCTCTCTGTGGGTCTGCAAAGTCAAATAATTTTTTTTTAAATGTCTTCATCTTAATTTCTAATGCAGTAAATATCATTAACCATAACCCTAAACCTAAACCAAAGCTCTTTGGGCTCCTTAGTCATTTTGAAGAATGCAAAGACTAACCCGTTTGAAAAGTCAAATAATGAAAAGGCTTATAACATTCATTTCTAAAACTGTTAATTAATATGGGCAGAACATCCACTTTTTTCTTCTTCTTCTCCTCCTCTACTTTTAACACTCTAAAAGGCACCTAATAAAATAGTAACCATCTAAGTGCGTTGTATAAATACAGCAGTGGTTCTCAACCTGTGGGTCGGGACCCCATTTGGGGTCGATCGACCATTTCATGGGGGTCGCCAAGCAAGGCTGTCCGCCATTTTTTTTGTCCGCCATTTTTT
>NW_015386783.1:956025-968627 GCF_001527695.2 Protobothrops mucrosquamatus
TTTTTTGTCCGCCATTTTTTCCCCCCTTTTCCGGCAGGTGCCTTACCTCCCTCGGGCTGGGCCAGCTGGTGGTCGGCCTGCTCCGTCTCTGCCGCTTGCCAGCTACGCCTCGGCCGGCGCAGGGGGCAGAACCACGCATGCGCGGCGCTCCCGGGCAGGGAAAGTCCTCGACTTACGACCGGTTGGGTAGTCCTCGACTTACGACCGGTTTAGTCCTCGACTTACGACCGGTTGGGGTCGCGGCATTAAAAAGGTTGAGAACCACTGAAATACAGCATCGTTGTATTGAAATATTGTTATCAAAACTGGGGGATTCTGGGAATTGCAGTCCACAAATCTTAAAAAGTTGCCAAGATTGGACACCCCTGCTCTAGTAGAGCAATGGGTCATTATTTTCATCATTATTTTTGACCTACCCTGCATCATTATTTTTATTTGTAAGATTTATACTGCACTTTTCCCGGAGCTGCAGACGGGGGGGGGGGGCGCAGGTACGACCCCTTCCTCTCTTTCTTCACACAACCCTTTGAGATCACAGGCGCTGCGAGGCCCCCACCGTTCCCTTGTGACGTCACTCCCACAACAACCCTGCCAGGTAGGCCGGGCGGGCAAGACGGGTCTAACCGCATCCCAAGAGGGAGGGGGGGGACTTCGTCTCACCGACGTCTCCAAGGCAACCCCCGCCCCCCCCAGGCCCGATCGGGGCGACGGCCCCCTCAGCCGCCACGCGCAAGGGGCGTGGCCGGGGGGCGGGTCACTCACCTGCCGCTGCTGCCCCTTCAGGTCGGGCCCCTCCCCCACCCGGCCACGGCTGAGGAAACGGAGGCGCCGCCACCGCCAGAGATGGAGCCGCGAGAGCGCCGTGCGGGCTAGCGCGCATGCGCGCTTGGCCGTCAACGTCAGCGCTTCAGGGCGGGTCTTCAGGCCGCACCGGGGCACCGCCCCCACCCGGTTGCTCCGCCCCCTTCAACCTTTTGAGTCCCGCCCTCCTCCCTTTCCAGCTGCGCCACTCTCTCCCGACCCCCCCCAATCGCAGCTCAGCCAATAAGACCCGGACAGCGCCTGCGCAGAAGAATTCGCCCCTCAGTTCCCCCACCTCTCTTTCTGCCTTGACACGTCAACTCCTCGTGTCATCTTTATGTGTGCGGGGGGGGGGGGGCTGAAGACGGCGGTGACGTAAGCACGCGCCCCTGTGGAGGAACATGCTTGAGGTCCCGCCTTCGAGCCCGTTGACCAATGGGAAAACCGCAATTCTTACCAGATGACTCCGATTGGAGCAGAGGAGCTGTCAGTGTGTTGTGCCTTGGCCTTTTGTGTGGATAGTGGGAGAGAGAGAGAGAGAAATGGAGATCGAAAGATAAATAAGAGAGAGAGAGAGGATAGATAATGATAAAGATAGAGATATCTGTATGTAATATAGATACATGATAGATAAGGATAGAATATAGAATAACAGAGCTGGAAGGGACCTTGGAGGTCATCTAGTCCAACCCCCTGCTCAAGCAGAAGACCCTATCCAGTCAAATGGCTGTCCAGTCTGTTCTTAAAAGCCTCCAGTGATGGAGCACCCACAACGTCTGAGGGCAACTTCTCTTCCACTGGTTAATTTTTCCTTAGTTCCAGGTTGCTTCTCTCCTTGATGAAAGAAAGAAAGAAGAAAGGAAAGAAAGAAAGAAAGAAAGAAAGAAAGAAAGAAAGAAAGAAAGAAAGAAAGAAAGATAGATAGATGATGATTATATGATAAATAATGGATAAATACAGATAGTGATAGATAGATAGATAGATAGATAGATAGATAGATAGATAGATAGATAGATAGATAGATAGATAGATAGATAGGCAGGCAGGCAGGCAGGCAGGCAGGCAGGCAGACAGACAGACAGGTCAGAGGATATGACAAAGTGCACACCAAAATATAGCAATGCTAATAATATCAGAAAAGAATATATAGAAAAATGAATGAGTGACGCGTAGGAACTAAAAAATATAACCATAAAACATTAATATAGAATTAGCTCAACCCTTAACATATAATTAAATGTTGATCTCGACCAGGGGTGTCCAACCTTGGCAATCCTTGTTCACTGGAGAGAATCCTGGGACTTGAAGTCTACAGGTCCTAAAGTTGTCAAGGTGGTTCAGTCCTGATCTAGACAATCTCAATTAAAACCTCAGTTTTGATACAATATTATTTCAGTACAATGATACTATGTAAAATACACTTAGATTGTTACTATTTTGTTAGGTGCCTTAGAATGTTTAAAATAGAGGAGGAAAGTGGATGTTCCCCCAATATTAATTAATTTTAGATATTAATGTTATAAGTGTTTTCATTATTTGACTTTTCTTCAAAATTAAATTAAAATAATGAAAGCATGAAGGAAGAACATACATCAAAGTATTTGTTTTACAATAAAAGTTTACAAAAAGGTCTTAAGCTAAGTTACTTATTATTAAAATTTTCATCATATTGTTGCTTTTTGTATATGTTTGTATGGGTATAAATGAATAGCCACCCAGAGTCACCCTTATAGAGAAGGTAGGCAGCATAAAAAATAAGGATGCATGTGTTTTATGTGTGGTAATAAAAGAAAAATAATGAATAAAACAAATTTAGCAATTTTGAAATACTGTAAAAAGAGGGGAAATGGGGAAAATAAACAAGAAAATGGAGAAGCTATTGTGTACAAAAGAATTAATTTATTAAATGTGTGTGCCACCTGAAACTCAATGATTCCGGGCGCCTCACAATAAAACATAAAAAATAATAATAAAAGTCATTATTTTTTAGTGTCTTTGTCTGATTGTCAGTCAATTATGGTTCAGTCACCAACAAAAAGAAAAACAGACCTTAACACCAGCATTTTAAATTTCTACCATGGTTTATCCGAGGGAAGCACTTCATACGTATAGTAGTTGGACTGTTTTAATTTACAGTAGATCAGTGTTTTTCAAACTTGGCACCTTTAAGGTTCTGGTTAGGGAATTCTGGGAATTGAAGCCCATATATTTTTTGAATTTGAATTGGCTGAATTTGAAAAACAAAGGTTTAGATTCTCTAGATACTAAATTGTTTAATCCCTCAAGTCGTTTATTTTCATTTTAGAATTCCAAAATAAAAACCGTGCCAGATTTTCCCTCGTGGTTTTCAAATAGGCATTTCTTTGACTGAAACGAAAACCTTTTGAAGGTCAAGACTAGCTTGCACTCTCTTTCCCTTTCATACAAACTTCTCACCAGTTAGGGATATAAGTTACTAAATCATTGGTGAGTCTAAATTGTTTCTACACTTTCCCCTTTTGCCTGGAAGAACTTTGAAGAAGTCAAAGGCTCCCCACTGAGGTGGTCTGAATTGATAAAGGTTCTGCTGCCTCTACTAATTCTGCATAATAGCTGGATTTGAAATATTAATATATTTTGAAAACATATTGAATCATTGAAGTACAGGGTTCTATTTAGAAGGGATGAAATAGCATTGTACCCTGACGGTCAATGTAAAAAATGACCCTCACCTAAGATGAAGGGGCGCAGCGTGGAACAGCATGTTCCTTGGCACAAAAAAGCCTTTCTTTCAACTGCTCTCTGTTGGCTCAAGAAAGACAGTTGTCACTTCAGTTTGCTGCCTTTCCTGTCACAATTCCAGTTAATCACACCAGCAGACAATATGAGAATTTGAGCCCCGTGACCGGAGGACAGAAAATTCAGATTACCACCCAGCTAAAGGTGGAGGAGATGAAAAGGACATGGGCAAAATAGCAGCAGGTTTTTCCTGGCAACAACATCCATGTTTTTTTTAAAGAACAGGAAGCCATGTTTACTCTGTTTAAAATACTGTTTTAGAAAACAAAAGCCGCGATCCTCTTATTTTGTGGCATAGCCCATTGAGATGGTAAGATGGTGTTGTCCACCAGTTATTATAAAGTTTCCCTCCACCTGCAACTGAGTTCAGCTCCCATTGACTGCAACTGGTGTTTTTTCAACTTTGGCAAATTTCAGATTTGTGGACTTCGGTTCCCAGAACCCCCCAGCCAGCCTTGAAATTGGAGTTGGAGTCCATCCATCTGAAAGTAGATAGGAAGAAAAGAAAGAGGGAGAGAGGAAGGAGGGAGGGAGGAAGGAAAAGGGAGGGAGGAAGTGAGGAAGGGGAAAGGAGGGAGGGAGGAAGAAAGGAAGGAGAAGGTAGGAGGGAGGGAGGAAAGAGGAAGGAAGGGGGAATGCGCAGCTCAACTTACTTGAGCAAGTGCGTGCACACTGGACACTTGCGCAAATGGAATTGTGCACACGTGGTCTCCCCACCCCCCACCGCTGCCGCCACTACCGCCACTGGTCCACAAAGCTGAAAGCATTAGGGACTGCTGTGCTAGATGAAGAAAACATGGACGAATCTCTGGGCCTTTTAAATTTGCACCCAACCACAGAGATATTTATTTCTTGTAGTGTTTCTGTGTCCTTGATAGGACCTACAACTTTTGCTGCTATCTTTGTTTGTTGACCATTAATTGGTAACTGATTAGATCTTTTTGCTGCCAGTTGTATTTTCTCCCTAATGGCCCGCTGTTTTGATTAGAGTTGTATTTCCTCCCTAATGGCCCGCTGTTTTGATTATCTTATCCTTTTCTTGCTTTCACTTACAGGGTTGTAAAAAGGGAGTTACTTATTTGAAGCCATTAAACATTGTTGGTAATCTTGGGCCACAAGCAAACAGTTAATCCACGAGGAAGTAGTGATCTGCCACTACATTCTTTTGAAGTTTTTCCCCTCCCAGCTTCCTAGCAAGTTCCTAGTTGTAATTAGCCCCCCTTCCCAGTCCGGACCAGATGTGGCTCCACTTAATCTTTCTGAGCTAAGTCAAAGACGATTAGATGTTGCCACTGAGGGCAACATACTTTTTTTTTTTTAGCAGCTAGTAAAAGACACACAGGTATGAAAGGAAAAAATGTTCCCAAGTTGCAGAGATGCCACAGATCAAGTATTTGGCTGGTTGATCTATCCAAGCAGATAGATCCCGAGCCAAGAATAATACAGGGGCCGTGGCAGGAACTGGGGAGAGGAGGAGAAAAAGAAAAACAAAGCAGAGTTAATTTCAAGAAGTGATTCAGAGCGATGTTGTTGAAACAGGCCTGTAAGCAAGAAAGCCAGGACCTTCGCATGTCCAAGAGATCTTGGAAGGAATGGAATGTACCACGCAGGCCTCCAGAGCTTTTGGCCTCCTCCCAGGTTCTCAGATGCTAACTGTCCACAAATGAAGCCCTGCTCTGAATGCCAAAGGCCTGGCCTCTCAAAAGAGGGGTGGGTCACGCACCTGCCTCGCTCATGAGCGTCATGGGCAGCGCATGACATAAGCTGGGAAAGTCACATTTGTGTTCGTAATGCCAGCCTGCGGGATTGTCCTGGAAGAGCGTGGTCAGAAGAGGTCAAAAGATGCAGTGATCGTCCGGCCTCTCCCTTGGGACTCCTGCTTTCTGACACCTGTCTTCTAAAACAAGAAGGGCAAAATGTATCTCTCTCCTTATCAGCCGCACAGCCCATCACAAGCCACAGTGAACCAGGGTGTAGGAAACCTAGTGTAGAAGTTGTGCAGGGCGTCTACGTGGGTGGCTAAAAATAAGGGTAGGATGCAGATGTTTCAAACTAAAGAGGACCTGAAATATTTCAACAGAAACTAGAGAACAAGGCTGGTTCACACAACACATTAGACAGCCTACATTAAAAAATCACATCTTTCTTTCAGCCATCGTGGGCTGGATTTCCTATAGATTCCATTATATTGTTCCATTTTCTGCATCAAGACTGCATTAAGCCATCAAAGGCTCCATAGTTCTCAATTTATAACCATTTGTTTAGTGACCATTTGAAGTTATAAGGGCATCTCTCTTTAATGACTTGTTACTTCTTGTCCTTTGGAAAATAAGTCAATCCTCTCTTCTCTGCGACAGCAGAGCCTTCTCTTCAATAGATCAAACATACCCTAGGCTCCCCTTTCCATTTTTATACTTCTCCCTTTTCCTCCCAAATTGTCTGAAAGAATGCAGAGAAGAGCAACAAAGATGATTAGAGGGCAGGAGGCTAAAACATATGAAGAACGGTTGCAGGAATTGGGTATGTCTGGTCTAATGAAAAGAAGGACTAAGGTGACAATAGTAGCAGTGCTCCAATATTTGAGGGGCTGCCAAAGAAATGAAGGTGTCAACCTATTCTCCAAAATACCTGAAAGCAGAACAAAAAGCAACGTATGGAAACTAATCATGGAGAGAACCAACCTAGTCAGTGAGAACAATTAATGAGTGGAACGTCTTGCTTCCAGAAGCTGTGGGTGCTCCATCGATGGAGGCTTTTAAGAAGAGACTGGACAGCCATTTGTCTGGAATGGTATAGGGTTTCCTGCCTGAGCTGGGGGTTGGACTAGATGACCTCCAAGGTCCCATCCATCCAACTCTCTTATTCTGTTATTCTTTGTGCAACCATGCTGGTTTCATCTGGAGTCTCTAGTTTTTCTTTCTTTATAGTATTGTTTTTGTTTGGGTTTTTATTATCTCGTTTTTTATGGTTTCCCAAGTGTCTTGAACAGGAAAATCCCTGTAGGATTTTCACCCATGGAATCTCTCTTCTTGAAATAGAATTAGTTCATGTAGTTCTGTTTCCTCTGTGGCTTACAGGAGGGCCGACTATAATGGAATTTTTGTGAAACACTGCAATCTGGTGGCACAATAAAATATTGCAGACTCAGTGCCTGAAAAGAGGACGATAATGAAATCTGGCTGAGGAATTCTGGGAGTTGAAGTCCACAAGTCATCACAGGGCCAAGTTTGAAGACCCCTGCTTTACATGGACGTTTTGCTGAAAGAAGAAATAAATAACATGATGATGTCTGAGTTTGAAGATTAAGAAAGATGTGGATTAAATGAGGGGCTGAAGGGATTTGTGTAATATCTAAGATGAGGAAGGACTTATAAGATTGTAACTTGGTTGAAACGAAGGTCGGATGTCATAACATTTCTTCAATTTATTTTTTTATTTTTTATTTTTTCCACTTTCTGCCTTGCTTCCCTTTTCCTTTTCTCTTTTGATTTGCTTTTTAACTCTATGAAAAAAATCTTTTATATTTTTTTTTAAAGAACTATCTTACTCAAAATATCAAAACAGGACCATCGATGGCATATTTATTTGTATAGTATGACTTGCCTCAAGTGAGGGCTGAAACACGCGTAACTGCATTGCAACTATTTATGATTCTAATTCTGTAACAAGATTTTGACTCCTCCTGACCTACATTCATTTTGAGGAGGAGCCTTCTTCACCTCTTGGAGATCCCACGACAGAGTTCAGAAAGCTACCTTTTTCTGAAGCCCTGCCCTACTCCATCACTCGTTTCTTTCCTTTCTCCTGCTGCAAATATTGCAGGAGTTGGCTTTGAACTCTGAGGAACATCATCACGGAAGTGAAAAAGTTGGAAGGATGGTACCAACTTCATAGAAGACTGTGTGTTTCTACTCTTATGTTCCTTTGAGGGCAACGGGGAAGATGAAGCAAGAACAGTCCTTCGGTGCAAGACATTTCAAATAGACTGTGAAGAACAGGGCAGGATTTCTGTCTGTGTAACAAAAAATCATCACTTAACTATAACAGACTAGGATCTTAGCAGTTGGTGATATCCTGCAAGGAATTTCTTTTGATGAGTTACTATTATTTTTGGGGTGTTTTCAGTGTTCTCAATCTTTTTTTAGGAATTGGAAATTTGGGAGGGGAGCTGCTTTTCTTGGGAGAAGTAGCCCATAATTTCCTGATAGTTGGTTGTGGTGGCTTTGGGACAGTTTTTGGTGTTTTCTTAGGAGAGGGCTTTTTGGAGATAGGAGGTGACCCTTTCTTCAAAGTTGTTGGCGGCAGTTTCTTCAATGTTGTTGGCTGTGCTTTCTTCAGAGGTCTTGGTGGCACTTTCTTCAGCATGGTTGTTGGAACTTTACTTGGAGTCGCTGATGACATTTTCTTGAGAGCTGTTGTTGGCAGGAGTTGGCTTTGAACTTTCTTCGGAACTGCTGGAGGCTTTTTCTTGGGAGCTGCTGGTGGTCCTTTCTTGGGAGCTGCTGGTGGTCCTTTCTTGGGAGCTGTTGGTGGTCCTCTCTTGGGAACTGCTGATGGTCCTTTCTTGGGAACTGCCGATGGTCTTATCTTGGGAGCTGTTGATGGTCCTCTCTTGGGAGCTGCTGGTGGTCCTCTCTTGGGAGCTGTTGATGGTCCTTTCTTGAGAACTGTTGATGGTCCTCTCTTGGGAACTGCTGATGGTCCTTTCTTGGGAGCTGCTGATGGTCCTCTCTTGGGAGCTGCTGATGATCCTCTCTTGGGAGCTGCTGATGATCCTCTCTTGGGAGCTGCTGATGATCCTCTCTTGGGAGTTGCTGATGGTCCTATCTTGGGAGCTGCTGGTGGTCCTCTCTTGGGAGCTGATGATGGCAATGACATCTTTGAAATTGTCTGCATTATTTCTGAGGTTGTCCATGTTATTTGAAAGCTTGTGTTAATATTATTCTTCGAAGACTGCTTGGACCAAGATGGACCATGGGATTTCATTGGGTTGACCAACTTCATGGCCAGATAACCCTGAGTAAAGAAAGTTAGAAGATGGTGGAAACCAGTGAAAGCTGTACTGTATTATTCATTTGTCTCTCTTTCTCATGAGTAGCACTCATATGACTGAAAGAGTCCCACCCTTACTACTTATAGTGCATGATTCCCCTTCGTGGTTACATTTTTGCATTCTTTTCTCAGAAGACTTACTGGAGCTGCGTAGATGAAATCTACAAATAGCCAGATCACCAGCAGGATGCAAATGAAAATCAGGATCTTCCATTTACTCTTCTGCCATATAATAAAGTGGATGCTCTTTAAGGGGGCTGTGAACCATAGGAAAGAGGTCTCCGGTCTCCTAGTTTGAGGGAGAAGAATGAAGAGAGAAGAAGTGATGAGATAGCAGTTTTATTCATCTTAGCTTCATTCATCTTTTATTTGCTTATGCTCACTCATCAGCTGAAGACCAGCCAGGGTGGTCTGGCATCTTTGATCCCTTGCCATTAATTTCTGCTCCATCCTGGAATCCATAGTTGAAGGACCCCACAATGATGTCACTGGGGCATTGGGAGAAACATACATTGCCCATGGCATCTACAAGACTTCTGTCAAAGATTGTGGTTTCTCTAGGATGCATTTTTCAGAGTCTTTTAACCCCTAGACCTGGTCAGGGTAAACTAGTTGGAATGAAGGTGGTTTAATTTGCATTTTCCTGCCTGTCTTCTTGAGATTTTCAATCATCCAGATCATGGTTGTCCCAAATGTGCTTTTTCCAAAAGGTAACTGAACTTTCTTGGGTTTTTTTTTTTTCTTTGAAAGAGAGCGAAGAGAAACAAGTTTCTTCAGTTCTCCCAACTACGAAGAAACTACGGCCAATTTCACCCAAGAAAGAGAACTGAAGAAGCTTCTAGGATGAGAAGGAAAATGTTTTCAAAGAAAAAAGAAATCAAGAAAGTCCGGTTGCCTTTTTGGAAAAGCACTTTTGGGATACTTTCCTGCCTCAAAACTTGCCAATCCCTGTGAATGGTGATGTAAGGCTACCGCTTCCTTCCATACTGTCTAAAGATGAGAGGCATCATGGTTCTGAGGACAGTCAGAGGACATCCATGTTCTGATCTTACTCTGGTGGCTTCAGAAAGGGGTTTGTGTTCGGCTCTTCTCTCCCTCTCCCAGCTGGCAATTCTTCAGCCTCAAGATCAGTCAGCAACTCCAGACTCATTTCAATCTTACCCTAGAAAGCCAGAGACACAAGAACAGGGGTTGGAGTAAAAAGTCATTCCCGGTGATACATCTCATGCATAAGGCAAAAGTGGGATCCCAATTTGTGAACCAAAGCATCAGATAACCAATATGTCAGCCTTAAGAACTTGGGTACTTTGCTCAGTCTTCCTTCATTAGTACTCCATGTCTTAAGAAACAACGTAGGATGAATTCAAATAGCCATCATAGACTTGCAGGAAATATTCTGTGCTGTCTGGATTGGTAGACATGAATCTGGAGCATAAACACCAGCAAGATACTTCAGCCTTTTGGGTTGGTCTGAACCAGACTTTCCCCAGGCTGATGTTCTCCAAGATGAGTTCATGGCCATTCGTAACGCATACATCTGGGAGGCTTCATTTTGTGGGATGCTGGGTCAAAGACACGGAGATGCTGAAGAAACAAAATATTTCAGAAGAACGCTCTTTCCAAGGTGGAGGGGTTAAAAATGAACACATCTGCCTCCTAATGGAATATTAACTCAGACTTAGAAGCCGAGGCCTGAGTGATCATCAAGAGATGAGAGATTCCAGTACTCCAAGTTCTTAACTGGCCCATCATTGCCTGATCCATTGTGCAGAGAATCCAATATCCAATAGCATACAGGCAATCCTCGGCTTATGACCACACCTGAGCCCAAAATTTCTCTTGCTAAGTGAAATCAACCATTTGCTAAGTAAGTTTTGCTCATTTTACCACATTTCTTGGCACAGTTGTTAAGTTAGTAACGTGGTTGCTAAGTGAATTTGATTTCCCCCATTGATTTGGCTTGCCAGAAGATGATCACGTGGCCCTGGGACCCTGCAACCATCATTAATATGAATCAATGGCCAAACCTCTGAATTTTGATCACATGACCCTGGGGAGGCTGCAAAGGTCGTAAGTGTGAAAAACAGTCATAAGTCCCTTTTCTCAGTGCTGTTGTAACCTCGAACGGTCACTAAATAAACTGTTGTAAGTCGAGGACCCCCTGTAATTGGATGTTTTAGAGATAGCCTACTCTCCCCCTGCCCCCCCAATCTTTCCGTGACTTACGGACACTCGCGGCTTATCTTTCTCGAAGACGATGCAAGGCCACCAGCCCCTCATATTCCTCTGGGCGAACAGGGAAATGCACTTTTGTTTGCGTCGGCGAAAAGGGTTGGAAGAGCCGGCAGCACTGCTGTCGTCCTGCAGGACTTTCAAAGTGCAATCACGAGGCCGCTTGGCCGGTCGTGGGATGCTGGTCAAGTTTATTTCCAGATTGCCTGCAGGAGGAACACAAATGGTTAGGAAAACGAGCTAGTGAGAAATGAATGTGATATGTTATTTTGAGTATATATTAATAAGAATGATATGCATTAACTAACTGATACTGTTTATGATTATCATTTATTACACTTATTACAGTTACTTATTACTACATCAACTATTGTTAACTGAACACATGTACCCAGACAATAGTCTGTTTGCTAAAGATTGAAAATGTTATTGGGGGATAACCCCAATGTTGACCCCAACCCTAAACCCTAATCCCTATCCCAATCCTATTCTATCCCCAATCCTACAAAACTCAATAAAATTTTTAATAAAAAAATATATAAGGTCTCCTGCCTTGAGCAGGGGGTTAGACTAGAAGACCTCCCAAGGTCCCTTCCAGCCCTATGAATCAAGAGTGATGATGCTAGCCTGCTTCAGCTGGGTTTGCATACTATGTTAATCTTGGGCTAACAAGATATTACAACTGGGTTCACACAATATGCTGTCTCCAAAAGAAAATGTACATGGTGGTTTACTGTTATATCCTGGCTTTTACGATATGCTAAGAAAATGGGATCCATGAGATTTAAAATCACAAATATCCGCCCTGCTTTTCACACAGTCTGGTGAGGTCTACAAACTCAGTTTTCAAGCAGGGTCTGATCTGTCTTATTTTAGCAGCAGGCAGAGCTGGGGTGTGTGTGCAGAGTTAAGCATGTTACCAGCCTAGAATAATTATGTTCCCACAAAGGGTCTAAGTCCAACTCCTCTTGAATTCCATCTTCGCTTGGAGAATCCAAGATGAGCATGGAGAAACTGAAGTTATTCTTTCTTGCAGCTGATGCATTCTCTTGCATTTTTTTCCTGTAACTTTATTACAGATAGTCCTTGTTTAGTAGCTACCTTGGACAGCGACCGTTTGCAGTTACAAATGGTGCTGAAAACATAACTTTGCAACTATTACCCGCATTTAAATCTTCTGCATTATTATGTGTTTGCCATTGAAGCCAGGATGTGCTGTCCTCCATAAAATCATAAGCACGATCACGGGATTTTTCACTCAGCAATTGCTTTGTTTAATGACCAAGTTGCCAGTCTCAATTGCAGTTATTAAAGTGGACTATCTGTATTGGATTTATTTCTTGGCGACTCTCCAGGAGCTCAAGGTAGCCTACATGAATACAGAATTGGAAGGGACCTGGGTGGTCTTCTAATCCACCCTCTGCTTGAGCAGGAGATCTTATACCAGGGGGTGTCCAAGCTTGGCAAGTTTAAGACCTGTGGACCTCAACTCCTAGAATTCCTCAGCCAGCCATGTTCAAAAATCTTACCTATGAAATCATCAGCTGAGAATTTATCATTATCCCAGACCTGGATAATCAGTTTTGGAGGTACTTTCTGCATGGTCTCATCCAGACTCCAAAAATGTTGCTGCAAAGAAAAACGGATGGGAGGAAAATGGGCATCAACCATAGTAACTGTGCGAGAGAGAGAGAGAGAGAGAGAGAGAGAGAGAGAGAGAGAGAGAGAGAGAGAGAGAG
>NW_015386783.1:968727-996257 GCF_001527695.2 Protobothrops mucrosquamatus
GGAGAGGGACAGAAATATTTTTAGTCAACTCAAGTGTGTGGACAGATGTTGTGAATGGTGCATTATGCAATTGGATTGGAGTTTTGGCCAACAGGCGTAGACAGAAATGAAAGTGGCAATGTCCATTGACTCTCTGATAGGCCTGTAGGTTGTGTGGAAATGCATGAAGGAACTGGATGGTGGTGGAAATGAAGCTCCAGTCAATGGCTGCTTTGATTCTCCATTTCTCACAGAAGAGTTTATGGTTTTGGGTTACGGGATGAACAAGGAAAGAGGAGCAGAAGTAGGAATTCAGGAGCGGCTGTCAGGGGATGCAAAGAAGAGAACAAGCAGGACTGAGGCCTTAGAATAGAATACAGCTGGAAGGAAACTTGGAGGTCTTCTAGTCCAGCCCCCTGCTCAAGTAGGAGAACCTATACCATCTCAGACAAGTGACTGTCTATCCTCTTCTTAAAAATCTCCATTGATGGCGCGCCCACAATTTCTGGAGGCAAGCTGTTCCACTGGTTAATTGTCTTCACTGATAGGAAGTTTCTCCTTAATTCCAGGTTGCTTCTCTCTTTGTTCAGTTTCCAAACATTGTTTCTTGTCCTGCCCTCTGGTGCGTTGGTGAATAATGTGACCCCCTCTTCTCTGTGGCAGCCCCTCAGATACTGGAACACTGCTATCATGTCACCCCTGTTTCTTCTTTTCTTTAGACTGGCCTTAGCCAAAGGAAAGATAGGATTGGATAAAAGACAGGGCCAGAGTGAGGGATCTCCATGAACTTTTTCTGTATCTCCTCTTCCTGCTCATATGCTGAAGAGATGGGAAGAGTTATGTTACTTTTGGTTTCAGAAGAAAACCAGCCAACTTTGGGACTGATGACCTCTAGTTGTATTTATGTTACTACTTTTGAATATTGTGGAACCGCTTTCTTTCATTGGAGGAAAAAAAACCTCAACCCCATACTATTAAGAATGGTGGAAATGGATTCCTTATAAAAAATGCAATTGTTTGGGACTGCAATTCCCCACCAACATTGCTTATCTCATACCCTTTCACGTAGATGTCGCTCATCTTGTCTCCAAAAATATTGGTATCTTCAAGATCTACGTCTTTGGTGTTCCAAATTATGCAGCGTAGTTCGTATCTAGAAAGAAGAGAAAATACAACTTTCTGTCAGCCCCCCCAGATCCCTGTCGGGACGTTGCCCTTCTGTTGGGAGGGGGGAATCTTTGAGCTGTCTGTGATGTGTTTCTTTCACTTTGTTCATTTTGGGTGTGAAATGGGGAGGGATGAGCCTGGGGCCATCTGCCTTATCTCTACTCCGGGGAGCAGAGGATGCAATGCCTGGGAAAAGCACTTTATATCTCTCTCTCTCTCAGCCTCCAGTTCCCATAACAACTTCACACCTTTGGATTGGCTGGAAATGGAGATGGACTGGGCATTTGGGCATCTGGGAGGAGTTTTGAAGAGAGGGGTTTAATGTAATGTTTTTGCACGGGACTATTCAGATCTTGCCTTGCCGTTCTGCTTTCACTATCTCTCAATAAAAGTTCCTTTTGAAACAATGCCAGTTTCAAGAGTTCTGCTTTCTTGGGAGAACTAGCTGAGGCAGGACCTTATACTTTCCTTTTGGTAGAGAGTGAACTTGAACCTGGACCTTCCCATTCCTAGTTCAACAAGGTTGCCGCTACCTCACTTTGCTTCTTGGAGGACAAGGAAGAAGCTTCCAGAAAGAGGAGGCTACGCTTGGGCATCCTCTGAGCAACAACATAGAATTGGCTAATTGGCAGCCAGAAAGTCCTTGTGGTCTCCTGGCTTACAACACATCATTATGAGAAGACTTCAGAATTTGCCATATGCTAAATAATAAACAAACTCTGGCTCTTGACAGAGTAATTGATCCAGAGTCCCTCAGCGAGCTTTTGTGGCCAAGAAAGAACTAGTATGCGGGTTTTTCTGTTCCTAGTCCAGCCCCTTCCTCTTTAGGCCACATATCAGCGAAGCACAAGCAAGCCTGAGGTGGCAGCCTGACGTTTAGTCTTAGGAAAACCAACTTTACACAAATTGGCAGCACCTACTTTCTGGTCTTTCGTGGGATGATGTCAAAAGGAGGTCCTGGGTCACCCAAGTAAAGTGGGAAGATGTCCACCCACATTTGCAGTTTACCCTGGATAGGAGAGAGGCACAGGATTTATAGGACAATATTTATAATGACAGATTTGCTGAGCAGGAATTCCTCCTCTTCCTTGTCAGGGATGTCCATAGGAGGACTCAGAAAACTCAAGGTGGCAGACTGGATCTGGAATTCCACTCCTTTTGCATGCATTGTGCATGCAATGCATGTAAGAAAGAGGGGGGAGGGCTTCAACCAAGCAGCTGTGGTCACCATCTTCACTTTTTTTTTTGACAGTGCTCCTTGCCTATGTCCACAAAGGAGAGAAAACTCCACAGGTATCTGATTTAATTTATTACATCTTAAAAAGCTTTGTGACTTTCTGCCATTCATTCATTCATTCATTCATTCATTCATTCATTCATTCATTCATTCATTTATTCAATAAAATATGTATATCTTTCCTTATTGTCTGAAAATCAAATGGCATAAAAAACTCAAATAATAGATGAAATGGATGAAATAGTCATCTAAGCACATCACATCATCTTTTGCCCTTGAGGATTTTTTTAAAAATGTAGCTATCCCATTGGCTTGTCCAACTGAATTTAAATGTACTGTACAACTCAGGTTTAAAATATTCACAAAAGAGAAACACTGGGGTCTTTTATGGGTTTAATTCACAGCTTTCTGTTGGCAGAAAGGAAGCAAATGGATTGAAATAAATAAATGCAAGAGAACTGAAACAAAATGGTGTCGGACTGAAGGTATACAGATTTACTAAAGCCAAGCAGTTACAGATGAAGCGAAGCTTGATCCGAAGGTTTCCCACTCAAAGTATACGCTTAATCTTTCTATGTTCCCCTCCACCCCCTGGTGATTAAGATCAAGAACCCATTTCCAGAAAACTTGGAAAATTTGCATTTGTAATCCATATGGAGACCACCAAATTGTGAAGTTGTGGAGCTGTTGTAGAAGATAAATAAATGTGTCCGGTAAACCCTTGGGTGCTCTAACCTCCCAACCTTCCCAACCTCTGAAACTTACAGTATTGTCCCCCCTCCCTGGACTGTCTGATTCTTCTTTCTATCAGCTAACAAGCATAGTGTGAAAATCTGAATGTGAGATTAAGGGTTACTTGATCAATTCCAGGTAGAGCTGAGTCGTACAGAGTGCGAGTTTCTATGTGTTCAGAGACCAATCCACACGTCCGGAGAAGGTGGAGGGCCATACGCTCTTTGGCAGGTCCCAGATATCCATGCGAAGGCAATTTGGTCTCTGAAAGGAGGAAACATCAGATGGAATCCCATCAAATTGAACCCAAGGCTTTGAGTAGGCAAGATATTCATTGTTATAGTTTTAAAAGTGGGGATAAGAGGAAGAATCTACACTGAGAATGAGTGAAAGCAAGGAGTTCCAAAATTTGGTTCATTCCCTTTCCTTTGCCTTTCCTTTTGGCCAGGAGAAGGGTGATAGCTAGGGAAACCCTTAACCAGGTTTCCAGACAGATTGCGAGGTAGCAACTTCTGTTACTTGACTTTCTACAGGCATCTCCATAGCTTTCTTACCTGGCTTTGCAACAGTTCAAGGAGTCTCTGAATTTGCCCTGAGCTGCCAACCTCCACTTCCAAGGTAACGACACCTTCAATCAAGCTCACTTTTGGTGACCACAAGGAAATACCTCGTTTCAGCTATGTGAATTTCAACTCCCAGAATTCCCCAGCTAGCAGTGGGAATTCTGGGAGTTGAAGTCCATGCAAAGCTGCCAAGGATGAGAAACACTGCCCCAAACCATACAGTACTAAAAATTTCCTGGAAACTCACCAAAGTCAGAGAGCAGATAAGTTCTACCCATGAAAATGGCTTTGCTTCCATCTTCACTTATCTCGGTCTGAGGCAGGTTTTTGGCCTGAGTGTGATTTTCCAAGAGTTCACTTGGAAGAAGCTGATCTCTCCACTGTGTGGGGCCAGCCCTGCGAGAGAGAGAAGAGGTTAAACAAGAGAACATTTTCAGAAATACTGTGCTTTTTCTTGAAGGTATCACTTTAGGACAGAATAACAGAGTTAGAAGGGACCTTAAGAAGGAGGCCCTGTTCCATTCTAGACAAATGGCTATGCAATCTCTTCTTTAAAAACCTCCAGTGATGGAGCACCCACAACTTCTGGAAGAAAGATGTTCCACTGGTTAATTGTTCTCACTGTCAGGAAATTCCTCCTTATTTCTAGTTTGGATCTTTCTTTGTTAGGTTTCTATCTGTTACTTCTTGTCTTGCCCTCAGGTGTTTTGGAGAATAGGTTGACCCCCTCATCTCTGTGACAACCCCTCAAATATTGGAATACTGCCATCATGTCTTCCCTAGTCCTTCTGTTTGTGAGACTAGACATTTCCAGTTCCTGCATGTGGTAGATGAAAGCAACCTGAACTTCTAAAGTTGAGAAGATATTCTTGGGAATTTCTGGGAGATGACTCCCCAAACATCTGGAAGCTACTATGATGAGAAAGATGGGATTACTCACACATAGCCTTAGTACTTACACACAGTAAGTCTGTGGCAGCCCACAGTTGGCCCCATAATGAGACATGAGTCGGTCCTCCAGGTCTATGGTGGTGTCCCCAATTGGGTCATCAGGTGAAAATAGATCAAAATCAAATAAGGAGATCTTCAGGTCCTTTTCTAATGGGATGGTGCATGTAAGTTCATATGTTCTTGAGACATCACAGAAAAAAAGAAGACATTAAATTCTGGCTAACAAACCCAACAAGGCAAAGCACCAGAGACATTGCATTCTCTAATGAAGGGGTGTCAAACTGCCAGCCCGGGGGCCGGATGCATCATAATAAAACTGCACCCACCTAATTGCCGGCAATGGAAAAAAAGTACACTATGTTGCGACACGTCACATGACGTTGCGAGTTTGATGCCCCTGCTCTAGTGTAAACTTTATTAGGGATTAGCAAATCGGTAAGATAGAAGGGAAGCTAGCTCTCAGGAAATGGCGGGGAGGTGTCACCTTTCATGAGGAATGAAGAAACGCATCATCGCGTGGAAGTGGCCAGCAGATGGTTCTCGCCTATTTCACATATCCTGCTTGGTGGGTTCCAGAAGCTTGCCAGCTTTGCACCGCCCAGCCCAGCCTCTTGGCACTGTGAGGAGAGTGCCCCGCTGCCTGCCAAAACCAGGCAGGTTGGGGGCTGGGTGCATTGTGCAAATAACATTGACTCTCATGCTGCTCACAGCATCCCCTCCCCCAGAGCTCACCAAGCCGGATATGTGAAGTAGGCAAGGGCCATTTGCTGGCCACATCCAGGCGATGGTGCATTTTTTCATTCCTCATGAAAGGTGACACCTCCCCAGCGTGCGCCTAGGTGGCAGGGCTGATGTGGCAGGAGCCGGTCCCTCGCTGTTTCCAGGACGGCCTTGTGGAGCTAAGACTGAATGTGTTCCAGCATAGGTGGCCACCATGAAATTGTATATTGGCTCCTGGCTGGCCTGGGCAGTTCCCTCACTGTTTCCAGGATGGCTTCGCGGGCCACATGAAACCACTTCATGGGCTGAATCCGGCCCGCGGGCCTTGTTGTTTGACATGTCTGCTCTATCATCTATCATCATCTATCTATTGCCACAAATTAGTTAACCACGTTTGAGACGAGCATGGTAATCTGCTCCATATGTAAGAGTAGTATTCAGTGTATTCTGCAGTCCCAAACTATGTTTAAACATGTGACTTGAATGCTGGTCAGCAGCAACAAAGCAATTTGACCCAAAAGACAGTTTTCCAGAACCAATTTGCTAGACTGACCTTCCAAACACAGGATCCAGGGTGTTGGGTATATACTCTTCTCGGTCATCCATTCTTTCTTTTCCTAGCTTGATCTTGATGTAGGGGTCACACTGTAAAGGGGTGCAGAGAAAAATCTCTATATTCTCTTCTCCGTGTTCTGTCCCCAGCCCAGTACACACAAGACACAAAGGGGTGGTTTTGTTCTCTTTCTTAAATGAGGCTCACAAACACACACACTTACAGAATAGAGACAGGTTTCTCCCTAAATTTCAACAAGTTTGGCTTATCAGAGTTCCAAATCAAAGTGGGATGAAGGAGAGTAGCTAGGCGGAATCTGAGAGTCAGAGCTTTTAGACTCTGCCTGCCTACTCTCCTTCATCCCGCTTTGATTTGGAACTCTTGTCAGCCAAACCTGCTGAACTTTAGCAGATTCATCAGCGGGTGCCAGTTCAAAATCGAAGTTGCAAGGTTCACCAGTCAAGGCACATGAAATAGAAGTTAATGGACAGTTGTTGTCAATGTTTGTATTTGCTGCTCCAAACTTTACCTTGAATAACTCTACCAACTGGCCCCTGGAAGAGGATTTTTTATGACTGCAGCAAAACAATGAAGAAAAGATTATTACCAATCCATTGAGGTCTTTTGGCTGGAGATTAAAAGCTCGGATAATATAAACGCGAACCAGACAGTCCTGGGAGACATTGGCAGGAAGCTCCTGGAACTGACGTGGTGGAGGCAGAATTCTGGGGTCCTCTGGCAAAGGATAGATCCGGAAAAGGCCCTGTAGAACAAGGCGGTGGTCAGTGGAGGCTTCCAGGAGAACCACTTCTGCATTTCTTTCCCTGAGACAAATTCCGTGATTTTGAGCAAATGAGCAAATGATATTGTTTCCCCTGACTCAACGATGCTGCAATTTGGTTTTCCACAGGTTATTAAAGAATTGGGAGATCTGTACACATCAACATAAAAATGAAAAGCCCTTTCATTGGAACACGTTATACTCTTTTGTCCCCACTATACAGGAGCATGTCAGGAGTTTATTATTTCCACTTTTCATTAAATAGCCTGTCGTTCTGATTTGTTTTATATTAAAATGCTATTATCAGACCAACTTGACTCCATCTCTCTGTCTACAGCCAAATCTGCGCAGGAGCCCCCACTTTATGCTGTAGGTTTGATTCTAAGTCCTCTTAGATATTTTAGAATATTTTTATATATATTCAGGGCTTTTTTTCTCATAGAACGCCCAGAACGGAGTTCCAGCACCTTTTTTGGATGGAACCTTGTAGGGTAGGCAAGGCGGGTTGTATGATGTGTGTGAGTTCCGGCACCTTTTTTTTAAAGAAAAAAAGCATTGTATATATTCATTTCCTTTCTTTTGCATTTAATTTAATTAATGTGATTTCTGTATTCTACATGCTGGTCTATGACATAATAAAGATTTAAATTGAGAAGTGACTAATTTAGAGAGAACAGGAAGGATAGAAATCCAGATTTCCTGGGTGAATTTCCTCAGGCGATTTGCCAGAGAGGGGGATTGGGGTCTTGTTTTCACCTTAAATTCTCCCCCCACAACAGGGTCATCATCTTGGACTTTTCCTCGGTACAGTTGAAAAGTCTGACAGAAATCCTGGAAACCGTGGAATTCGGGAACTTCTTCCAGCTCACAGTTATAGATCTGGGAGCAAATTATTAGAAAAAAAAATTCAGTTGAAATATTCTTTATTTTCTCTATGTATGTTTGCATGATCTTTATTCTCTATGTATCCTTATACTATTGTAATTATTATTCTACAATATTGTAAATGTAATGTAGATGTAATTATTATTAAATCTACAATATTGTAGATGTAATACATCTGTTTGTATGACGCCTACAATATTGTGGATGTAAGTATTCAGTAGATTATTTTAAAAAATCAGTTGATTTTTACTTTACTTTCTCTGTATATGTTTGCACAATTTTTATTCTCTAGTCTGAGCATTCTTCCATTACTGTACTAACTAACCACAAATGGTCCAAATATTTTACACATTTATTGATTTGCAAAATTGGTGAGCATTTAGGCCTCCTCATAACCCATATTGTAAGTGAGTATATTTACCACGCTGCATGATGTTTTGTCTGTATGAGAATATTCCTACTTGAGTTTAATAACTGAAAGTATTTTGAAAAACGTCCCTGAATTCCTCAGCCAGCATTGCCTCTGATTGCAAACGATGGCTTACAATATTCATTTTCATTGGATATAGAGCCGGTGTTTCTTGTGACAATTGTTGCCTGCCCTGTATTCCTATGATATTTCTCTTAAAAGCACACCTTTATGCTATCATAGCCCTTTTCCAGGTAATGCCCACTCTTTGATAAATCTCCCATTGTTGCATAGTACTTGCTCCACCAATCAATTTCTTCTTCTTCTTCTTCCTCCTCCTCTTCATCTATCTGTCAAAAAATAAAGAAAGAAGCTTGAGCGTGGCCCTCTCCATGTTTTCCAAATGGAATGATCTTTGCTTATCTTTGGGCTTGCTCTCTCCAACCAAAAGATTTCCTTGCGTTGACCTCATTTCTTAATATCTTCAGGGACCAACTGTCAGGCTTGAAGACTCAGGACCATACATTGAATTCCTGATGAGCTGATCTGTTGCTCATGCCTCAGTCAACTAACAGCCAGCACTAAACTGGTGCTAGATCTTCACCCTGACTTACCTTCTTTTCTTTTGATTTCCTCCATGACCATAATTTAAAGCTGCTCAGTCTCTGTAAGAAGCAGCAGAATTAATCTTAATTATTAGTTATTGCTAGAATTTGTTATTCTGTTAATCTCTTCAGAAAATTCCATCAACGGATTAGTCATCATGCTATACTTTCTACTTCTAGAGAATTCTGAGATTAAAAACCTGAGTGGTGATGGTGAAGTTATGGTTGGTGAAGACAATCTGAATCTCCAGGGAGCAAATACTTTACTACTAATCCAATACACTTCCTACAAAAGGAGGATCCTCCCTCTCTATTTATGGTACCTACATACCACTTTAACCAAGATGTTTTAGTGGGTACTACAACACACTACAATACAATAGGCACAATAATACATCAGATCAGTGTATTCTTAGCATGGCGGCTGGGAAATTCTGGGAGTTGAAATTCATACATCTTAAAGTGCTAAACCACAAGTCCCATCACAAAGAAGAAAAGAAACAAAATGTTGATTGTGACACCAAACAATAGGAATACTTACCTTTTTAGTCTTCATCTTTTTAGTGACTGTTAGGAGGAAAAAATACATTGAGAAAATTCATAAATGTTTGAGCAGGAACAGAATTCACCCTCTTAAGGTGGTATGGTTCAATGAGTGATCACTTCATGTCCTTCAGAAAGTTCAGAAGGGTTTTTGTGAAACTTCCAGTGACCTCAACTGGCTTCTCCTCACCTTAGTTGCAGGTAGACTACAAGCCCCCAAAATCTGAGCTGACTGTGCTAACTCGGCTACCTCCGAGACCGCCTTCTGCCACAGATTCCCTCCCATAGACCGGTACGCTCCCACAGAGTGGGTCTCCTCAGGGTGCCGTCNAATAAATAAATAAATAAATAAATAATGACGTTACCTAGTTTGGGTAATGAAGATAACTAAATCCAGAGAGCACCAAGACCCCTCATTTCAACCTTGAGCTACAAATGTTCTCCTTTATTGATTTTGACAACCTTTTCTCAGGAAACATCATGGAAGAGAAACATTATTGGAAATAAATAGGAGGCTGGGGATCTTGCTTTGGTTTGCAAGAGACTGGTGGTCAAGTTAAAAAAATGAAAAGAATCTATTTTGTGCTATCCTATTTTCCTGTTTGATGAATAACGTATTGATAACTGACTTATTAAGACATTTAGCAATTATACCTCGGGGCGGTAGGTTGTGGACTTTGCTTTCTTCCAACGGATTGCAGTAATATTGACTCAGAGATCTGACTGTTGCTTGTCCCACCACTGGCTTATATCCAAAATCTCGGTGATCAATCACCTTCAGCTCAATGGGAGGGGAATAATCTTCATCAACAGGCAGGTACTGAAGAAAGCAAAGATGGAAAAAGTAACTTTTTCAAGAGAGTCAACAAAGGGGGTGATCCCTCTGAGATTACTCAGTTCATTTATTTATTTATTTATTTATTGAATTTATATAAGTTATATTTATTTATTTATTTATTTATTCGATTTATATCCCGCCCTTCTCCTTACCGGACTCAGGGCGGCTGACAGCCTTATAAAACCAATGTTACAATAAATACCTAATTTAAAACCGAATTAAAAAGAAATATTTGCTATGGCCTATATAATTAAAATTTCTCTTAAAAACCCCCACTAAAATTCCCTAGGCCAATCCCGCTTGTTGGAAGAGCCATGTCTTTAGGGCGCGGCGGAAGGAGGGGAGATCCGGGATCACCCGGATCTCTGGGGGTAGTTCGTTCCAGAGGGTGGGGGCTCCCACCGAGAAGGCCCTAAAGGTAGTCTTTGTTTAACAACAGAAATGGGGACTGGATGCAGTGGTCAGGCACAATGTCATATAATTATATCATTTAATGACGGCAATACCAACAGTATCCCCTTGATTTTGGGCAAGACCCTCCTTCTCAGCCCAACTTACCTCACAGGGATGTTAGGTGGAAAATAGGAGGAGGAGTGTTGATAAGTTCACCCCCTTGGGTTATTGATAAAAAACAACAAAGGTGGTATATGAATAAAAAATATAAAATAAAATAAATAAAATTATGGGTTCTTAAGCGAGAACCTCACACGCCGGCATCTTGTGACTTCCTGCTGGTTTCCCACAAAGTCAATGAGGAAGCTGGTAGGAACTTGAAAATCCCAGGGGACTCGCAGGGAAGGTGAGATCTACAGAGTGAGGCGAAGTTATGCTGTGTTGAGTGAAGGTGGGCTGGGTACACAGTCCTGTCATCCCACGGAACTGCATGTGGGCTGGGGACGAGTCGCTGTGATGCCATGGGAGGGTATGTGGGCCGAGCTGGGGGTGCTGCAGCACTGTGCATGTGTGTGTGCAGCTGGGGAGGGAATGCTGTGGTGTGAGTCTGCTATGGAGGACAAGAACCCTGGGATTTTGTGCTCTGTAGGGTCACTTTTTTCTTGAGAAAAAAAGTGGCAGGAGTGACTTTATTTGTGGGAAATCAGCAGAGAAGGTTGCAAAGAGCAATCATGTGACTATGGGATGCTGCAATTGTTGTAAGTGTGAGCTGGTGGCCAAGTGCCTGGATTGCAATCACATGAATTTTGAGGACCGGTCGTAAGTACCATGCATTCAGTGCTGTCACAAGTGCTGAAGAAGCACCGGTTAACCAAGGACTGCTTGCATTCTACTCCTCCCTCAGTTTCTTAAACTTTGCTTATGTAACTCACCACTTTCATGAGATAGATGTTAATTGAAAAATTTGGGTACTCTTGGAAGTTCCTGATGGTTGTCGTCTGAATAGACTCTCCTCCGCACTCTATGATGAGGCTAGGATTGTTGACAACCATCAGATTGTAATTCTTCATGTCTCGAAGACCCCAGGCAAGAATCTATGGGGGAGATTGGCAAAAGAGTCAGCTGAATCTTCCATTGATTCCCCCCCACCCCAGTTGGTCTTAACTTTTAATAAAATCTATTGGTCAGAAAAGGGGCTAACAGAATTTTATGCTGCTATTTGAAGAATGGGTGGAGAGGAATTCAGTTCAGCAACAGGAAAAGACCCTATTATAGCCCACAAAATATATGTGCTTGGTGAGGAGCCCGTAGGGGAAGATCATTCTTGTTGCTCGCTTTGTCCTGTTCAATTGTTTTAAAGCTTCCTTCATAGGTGAAGCCTGTCACTCACAATGGGGCTTGACCAGAAAGAGAGATTCATAGGATGGAGCTGGATTCTTCCATTCCCATGATACCTGTGGAGACATTTCTTGCCAACCAAGATGTCTGGAGCCATCTGAACAGGTTCACAAGCTCACCTCCACAGCCATCAACCGCAAGATGGGCCGGATTCCTTTGGGGATTGTATAAACACCATCTTTCCAAGTCGGAGGTGGAAGTTTCCCCATGGATCCGTCCTGGAAGAAGAAAAGGGAGAACTTTTTGAAGTGGGCACCATGGATTTCAGATGAAAGTGCTAGAGAAACGTCCTATCAATGAGAACAATTAACCAGTGGAACAGCTTGCCTTCAGAGGCTGTGGATGCTCCATCACTGGAGGTTTTTAAGGACTGGACAGCCAGTTGTCTGAAATGGTATAGGGTCTCCTTCTTAAATAGGGGGCTGGACTAGAAGACCTCCAAGGTCTCTTTCAGCTCTATTCTGATTCATTTGTGGACATGTAACAATTCTAGGCTGAGTCTTCTCTGCCGGCTCTTCTCCTACAACACCATGCTGAGCAGTAATTGCAAGCAAAGTTACTGGCTTTCAGATGCAGGCATACAACCCTGGCAGAATCTTTTTTCCAAATTTTTATTAAAGTTTACCATAAGATAAAATACAATTAAGAAAATTAAAGAGAGAAAAAGAGCAGTGCAGAAAGCAGTAAGAAAAAAAACATAGTAGCGTCTTTTTTCATTGCAGTAGGATAGAAAAAATAATTACAGAATCAACCTTTTGCTTTATACTTCTAAATATTTCAAGCCATTTTCGCACCGTTTGACTTGGAAAAGATCACTCAGTTTCATGATCACTTCCCCTTCCTCCTTTTACAAAAATGCCAAGGTTTGTTGAGAAAAAGGATCAATCCATTGTTCCCTTTGACAATGTGGTGCTATGTACTTCTGAGAGTTCCTCCGGGGTCCTCAAAAACCTGGAATGTGACTTTTTTGTTCGTTTGTGTTTTACCTTCCTGTCCAAGAGAAGCTCAAAAGCAGCCATGAGATAACCACTCTCCTCTTCGTTTTTGGTGATAGAATACTTCTGGAGACGGGGTATCATTCGTAAGTTGAGGTCCAAGCACACAGATGGAATACAGGTGCATCTTCCCATAAAATCATTGGATCTGGCCTATCAGAAAGAAGTGATGCAAAGCGGATAGGTGTGTGAACAATGTAACCGAGAGCAAAAAAGATGCATCTGAGTGTTGGGTACGATAATAAAACAACCACCCAGATGCAGAAGACATTTTGGGGATATTCTGTGTAGAGTTAGATATTCTGTGTAGAGTTAAATGTTCTGTGTAGAGTTAGATGTTCTGTGTAGAGTTAGATGTTCTGTGTAGAGTTAAATGTTCTGTGTAGAGTTAGATGTTCTGTGTAGAGTTAGATGTTCTGTGTAGAGTTAGATGTTCTGTGTAGAGTTAGATGTTCTGTATAGAGTTAGATGTTCTTTGTATGGACTGGAAACTAATCAAGGAGAGATCCAGCCTAGAACTAAGGAGGAATTGCCTGTCAGTGAGAACAATCAATCGGTGAAACGACTTGCCTCTAGAAGTTGTGGGCGCTCCAGCACTGAAGATTGTTAATTAGAGATTTTTAGCCATTTGTCTGGAATAATATAAGGTCTCCTGCTTGAGAAGGGATTGGACTAGAAGATCTCCAAGATCCATTCCAACTCTATTATTTTGTATTCTATCTTCTGTATTCTGTAATGTGGTGTCTCTCTTGTGGGGAGGTTCATAATTATGGTCATTTTGATGGAGAAAGGGAGGGAAGAGTGGTTTGGGGGTTGAGTCCTGGAATCATTAGTCCTTTGGAGTTTAAAAGCAAAGGGGTGAGTAGAAGGTCTACAAAAATCTGAATATTGATTAGCACTAAGTTAAAAATGTGTTGAAAAAAAGTCAGCCTTTCTTCATCTAAATTGGATGGATAAGGTATCCCACCAATGTTAGGCTTCAGACCAGACATGATCATGATCCCTCCAAGTTCAGAGACAATCAAACACTGCATAAAATCTATACTCTGACTTATTTTAAACAGGATGGTTGAATTACATGGGTCTCATCGTCCAGTACATACTCTGATACTCTCAGGCTAGGTGGAACAACTGGTGAAATAAGCCGACATAATGTTTGAATCTCCTGGAAATTATTGTAAACCAAAATAGCAAAATGCCAAAATGACAAGAATTGAATCTTAATAGGGTCAGTTAGCTGTGACTTATTCTGATGCTCACTTTCTGTTCTTGTGAGCCGGTGAAAAGTCCTGCATACGTACGCTTGAATCATAGTCAAAGATCTCCACGGCCACAATGGGGGGGTCCTGCGCAGTCCCTTGAGGTTCTCCATAAATCAAAACGTCTTCAAAGAGGAGGGTCTCGTCCCAGCAAGGGTTCAGCGTGCCGTTGATAATGTGGGTGCAGTGGCTCATATGAAGGAAAGAGATATGAGCCACAGGATCTGTCAGAGACACAAAACCTCACTTCACTAAATTATTTAATTTGTATCCTGCCTTTCCTATTTTTTACAAATAACTCAAGGTGGCAAACAAATCCAACACATCTTCCTCCTCCTTTGCCCTGGACAACCATTGGACAAAAGGCTTTAACATAGATGGAGGGTTGGACATTCAACCTTCCAAGTTTATGATTCTAGGACCTTTAGTCTTATATAGGGTTCAAGACTGTCCAACCATTTAGATTCGGATAGCCACATTGCACTAAATTTAATCCCCTTTCTGTTCCTTGTTCTGGTCTAGATCATTCCCCATGGAAAGGACTGTGGTTTCCACAGGAAATATGGAGATACACAGAAAAGCTGCATTAAGTCAAATTGACTTAACCCCAGCCTATGGGGAGGAATCTAGATCAGAAAAGCCATCAACTCCTCCCAACTTCAAAGGAAAAACAACACTTGTGCCTTTGTGTGCATCTGAGTAAATGAACAGGGATGTTCACGGTAGACAGACATGATGAGGGAAGGGTGAACTAATTTTATCTTGGCTGGGTGTTTAGGAGGCATCTCGTTTACGATGCTCACCTGCAGTCCCTTTCACGATGCTTCCCAGGAGGTCCCTAGCTTGGTACATGTAGCAGCGCAGCTGGAAATACACTGGACCTAAAAAGAAGAAGATTTTTTTTTTATGAGTTCAATTTTTCTTCTGGCTTCTTTAGCATAGCTTCCCAAGATGATACTTTATCAGTTCTCAGAATGCCCTTTGGGAATCTTAGAATTTTTAGGTTCACACTAAGGGTATACTTGGATTTCAGTAAGACATTTGACAAAGTAGAACTTCACAGCCTACTTCTTGGAAAAATGTGGGATAGACAGCATCACCATATGAGGGATTCGTAACTGGCTGACTAACCCCACTCAACTTGTAGTCTTCCATAGAACTGCATCTACATGGAGGGAAGTAAGCAAAGGGGTACCCCAAGGCTCTGTTTTAGGCCCAGTACTCTTTGATTTCTTCATAAATGATTTAAATGAAGGAATAGAAGAGGAACTCATCAAATTTGCAGCCAGCACTAAGATGGATGGTTTTCAAAAGGATAGGTTGGACACCCTTCGTGGCTGTCCTTATATAAGCCAATCTTCCCTAACATTACTGGTTGGGTCTTCTAATGTGTGAAAGCCAACTCCATCTGAAGGACCTCAACTGGAGAAAGGTAGTTCTGCGAACTCACTCTTGAAGACGCAGAAGAGAAGAGGAGTATTCATCTTCAAGAGACCTTGTGAAGCAGTTGGTTCTAATTCAATCTCCTCTTTTTCATCTTTCCTTCCTGCTTCAGGTTTTTTCTTTTTCTGTTGGCCACCAACCTCCACTCCCTGAAATAAAGGAGATATTCATAATTCTGGGCAAGGAATACCCCAGTGCTACTACTCTTGGGGGATTTATGGTTTAAGAACCTCCCAAAAGGTAATGCCAAGGGCTAACCCAAGGTGCTTTTTCAAGAGGCCACTGGACTTCCTTGTTTTTCTTTGAAGACGTTTTGCTTCTCATCCAAGAAGCTTCTTCAGCTCTGGTGGGGAGTGGAAGGATTTATACTCCTTGCAGACAGCTGGTCATTTGCATTCTTTTAAAGAGTCGTTGAGGCCATTTGGAGGTTTATCTGTGTCCTCAGGGTCACCCAAGTAGTGCAAATGGGTGTGGAGCCTTACCAAGGAGCCTTCCAAGTAGAAAATGGGTGCCACCAAGCTGGGTGCCACAGGAGCAAGCTTCCTGCGCCAACAGCGTCGCCGAAAAACGTCATCTGGCTGCCTCTGGAGGTGGAATCTCCAGCCGTAGAGTGGAGCATATTCCCAGACATCCTGTTTCGCTTTAACGTCTGAGTGCTGCAGGAACCACAGAGAGAGAGTCACTGATTAGGAAGTCTTATTTTAGCCAGAGTTAAGCCCTGCTCAAGTGGGTAACCCAGAGAGGTTATGACAGTAGCGTGGCCAATGATCAGAGTCGCAATTTATTTATTTATTCTTGACATCCCATTTTTACTATTATTTGTTTCAGAAATAAGGTGGGGAACATTCCTAATACTCTTTCCTCCTCCCTCTTTTCCCCAGAACAGCAACCCTGTGAGGTGGGTTGGGCTGAGAGAAAGAGACTGGCCCAAAGTCATCCAGCAGGCTCTCATGTCTAAGGTGGGATTCGAACTCACCATCTCCTGCTTTCTAGACCAGCACCTTCGCCACTACACCAAATGGGAACTAACCCACGCAAGTGCCCAGAATCATCAAGAGTTGGGCAGATACTTTGGTCTGGTGGTTTTAAGGCACCAGGCCAGAAAGTGGAACATCATGAGTTCAAGTTAGGAAAGCCAGCTGACTGACTTTGGGCCAACCACCAGGAGACTCTGGGTTCTAGTCCTGACTTAGCCTTGAAAGCCAACCAGGTGACTTTGGGCTAGTCCTTGTCTCTCAGTCCAATTTACCTCCCCTTTTTTGTTGTGGGGAAAAAAAGGAAGAAGATTTGTTGGATATGTTCACTGCCGTGAGTTATTTGTAAATATAATAAAGGTGGGATATGAGTAAAATAATAATAAAAATAAAATTTAATAAATTATGATGAAGACGACGTAATGGAGCATCTCCTTGATAAGATGAGCTTCATGCTAAGACTACCATCTCGTTCAGGGTTTCCAGGGCAGTCTCCTTACCAGCACTCGGGGTCAGCCTGCCCTCAACTCCGTCCACCCTCCATGGGCCTGGTAAAATGTCCTGGTTTCCAAAGTTCCCTCTTCATCCACCAGTGACTTTCTGTCTGACAACCACTCCCCAGTTAAGATTCAGTACCAGCTGGAGAAAGGCGACCATCTGATTTTCCCGGGTCTCCCTGCCGAGGTTCCGAAAACGCTTCCTCAACCAGCGTCGCCTCCGGTGCGTGTGGTAGGTCTTCTCAGCTGCATTCCAGGAGTGAGGAAACTCAGCCGGTGGGATGGCAATTCCATACTCCCACCCTGGGGAGGAAAGAGGTGCCATTAGGCCCGTAGGCAAACGATGGAGCAACGGCTGCAACGCTTCCCTTCCAACGCTGCCCGTTACGGACCCACTTGGAACTGTCAGGATCACCAGTCATTTATCTACCTAATGTCTGCCCTTCCCCTCAGTACTTTTCTTTCAGCTTAAAACTGCCTCAATTAAATATCTTGTTGCATTTCCCAAAGAAATATCTATCTAGCTGCAGCCAAACACTTGCCAGCATCGTCCACGGCTCGGTTCACCTCCACTTTCCACTCTTCCACAAAGATCCATCCAGGAGGACACAAGATGTCTTCTTTCCGGGGAGTAGGGGCACCGCTCTGAGAATGGCAGGGGACAACACAGAGTAGAAAATGGGAGGAAGGAAGTTCCAAACATGTATTTGAAATGCAACAGCCCAGAAGTCTGTAATACCAGACCAAGGTATGCAAACTGGCCTCTAGCATTTGGGAAAACTTTTAAAGAACTAGGAACTTCTTCACAGTTGAGTTTCCAAACCATGTTGGGGAAAAAGTGGTATAGCAGTTAAGATACTAAAGGGCACACTCAGACTCAGGTTCATGCCACAGGAACAACTCCAAACAAAAGGCTCAAGAAGGTATAGAAACCCACTCCCTACATGGGCTCTCTCTCTCTTTTCTTCCAGAGCCATCTTTCTGTCTGATTCTCCTCTTCAATAAACTGCAACTTTCTTCCTAAAGCAGTCACCATGTTGTTTATTCCCAGCTTGGACTGAACCATGATGAAGACTTTCCCTTCAACAATAAGTTTCAACCTGAGCCACTCACCGCATTGCTGTAAGGGATCCTGGCTGGTTTCCATCGACGGCCAGGTTGTCGACTCTGGTTCTCGTAAACTTCTTGCATCACTTCAGAATAATTGGTCTCTTTGTCCAACAAGAGCCTAGTCAGAAGCATAGTTTCAACAGAAGGTTTGTGCTGCTATCAGTGGAAGAGCTTGCCTCCTGGATTGGTGGGTGCTCCATCACTGAAGGACGTCAAGAAAAAACTGGACAGCTATTTGTCCAGGATGCAATGAGGTCTCCTGCCTTGGGCAGTGGGTTGGATTAGAAGACTTAAAGGTTTCTTCCAGCCCTATGATTCTATCTACAGGAGATGTGACATCCTGAGAGGTGGTCAAAAACATCAAGAAAGCACTTATGACCATGCAATGGAAGCCCACCCACTTTTTAAGTGTGTACCATGTGCCATGCGCATTAAAAGGACTGTCATCCTGATTTTTTTGACATCTGCTTCCGGACTGCTCTGACAGTTGGAATGGACAAATCCTTGTTTCTCTTATTTTAGTGGGGATATGATAGCTGTCTTCCAGTACTTGAGGGGCTGTCACAAGGAAGGGGGGGATTGCCTTATTCTCTAGGCCTGAAGACCTCCAAGGTCCCTTCCAACTCTGTTATTCTATTCTATTCTCAACTTAGTAAAGAAATGGTAAAAGGCTGACTTCCGTTCTATTCAACAATTAAGATCCTGTCCACAGGTATGCAATCAAAGCTCCATCCATTAGCTGGCATCTTGACCTTCCAGATTATAGCCCAGCTTTGTTGATGTCTCCTCAAAATGCCCACTTTTGGGCCATCATTTCCATCTGTTGTCCTACTATTTGAGACATCCTGCAAGGCTTGTTCTGCACACCATTACTTTGATGGTTTGTCATTTATTGAGCATTTCTTCACCCATCCTCCACATTTTGGGTTTTATGGTGGACAGGTTTTGAGACCTTGTGAACCAAAGACATTTGTGTGTGTGTGTGTGTGTGTGTGTTTGTGTGTGTGTGTGTGTGAAAGACAAAAAAAATACATAATTACTAAATACATCAGCTCACCTCCTTTGGGGTTCCACAGCCCACTCGCCGCCCCATTGCCAACCTGTGGGTAGTTGGAACTTGTCTTTGGGGAGGCTGACCTGTCCAGTCACATCTGAAAAGTTGGGGTGCGGCATAAGATCCATGACTCCCCATATTCCGTGTGTTTTCTTTTGGTTTTCGTACTGAAAACATCAGAACACAAATCCTCATCCATGGGCCAGTGCTGGCATGCTTTCTAGCTTGTTCTTTCCCACCTCTGGGTTCCTCCCCGTAGGATATTGCCATAGGGCAGGACCCGGGAGGCCCGCCTTCCCCATGGCTGCCTTCCCTCTCCCCCCAAGATTTGGAGGGCCCTCATCCTCTTACCTAGGGTGAAAATGAGCCCAACAAATATAAAGCTGGTGAGATTTTGTGGGGCTGTGATGTTAGACGTTGGCTGGGAAGGCTGCAAATAGTGATCACGTGACCCTGGGATGCTGCGACCATCATAAATACATGTCAGTTGCCAAGCACCCAAATTGCAATCACTGAGAGGGTCATAAGGGTGAGAGGGTCATAAGGGTGAGGACTGCTCGTAAGTCACTTTTTTTCAGCTCCGTTCTAACCTTGACTAGTGGCTAAACAAGTGGTCATACGTTTGAGGAATACCTGTATTTATTTTTTTGGCTTTACAGAAAGTGGTTGTGGGTTACCTAGGATTACTACGGATACGTTAAGTGGCTATATTAGTTTTAAAAAAATAAGTAAAGAAACAAAACTTACTCCAAGTAAAATTATAGATATGTACATCTCTGGGTTTTGTCTCCACCTTAATTTTGGGAGATAAGGAAAATTGTAAGACAACGGCGAAGATTCTGGTAGGTAGACCAAGCCACTTTTTTGATTTCATTCCAACATTAGCCACAAGAGGGCGCTGAGGAGCACACAGGTAGTCCTCGTTTTGTAACCGTTCAAAGCTACAATGGCATTGAAGAAAGCGACTTATGACCGATTTTCACACTTACGATCGTTGCAGCATCCTTAGAGTTACAAAATTCTGTTGCTTGGCAACTGACTCATATATATGACGGTTGCATTGTCCCAGGGTCATGTGACTGCCATTTAGAACCTTCCCAGCCAGCTTCCGATAAGCAAAGTCAATGGGGGAAGGCAGCTTCACTTACTAACTTAACAACTGCAATGGTTCACTTAGCAACTGTGGCAAGAAAGGTCGTAAAACGGGGCAAAACTCACTTAACGACCTCTTTGCTTAGCAATGGAAATGTCACTGTGGTCGTTAAGTCGAGGACTACCCGTAAACTGTTCCACTTCAACACTACCTACTAGAGAAGCTGTGGACTAACTTTTTAAAGAATTATTTCCGCAATTATCCCTCTTTCTGCTTCCAACTCTGCTGTTCTGCATTCTGCATTGCATTCAGTGACCTTGGTAGCTAACCAGAGATTTGAATTCAGTTCCTACCAACTAAGAGCATCCTGGATTTCTCCCCCCCCCCCCGCCCCGAACTCTCCTGCCTCATCTCACCGTTTCCGCGTAGACGGCGATCCTCCCTTCACAGCACCTCATGAAGTCCGCGCAGTCGGCCATCCGCCCCATCCACATTCGAACCCGGAGCACAGCCGGGATGGGGCTGTAATTTGTTTTGCTTTGCATATCCTGGGAGGTGGGCGGAGGAGAAGGAAAACCTTATGCCTGTGTAGGGTGAACCTTTTAGAGGCCAAGTGCCCAAACCACAACCCAAAACCCACTTATTTATCACAAAGTGCCAGGGCCACATCAGCATTGTGGTGCCATTAGGGGGAGCATGGGGGCGTGGCTGTGGTTGTCATGGCACACTGGGGGTGTGTGGCTTCTTCTTCTTCTTCTTCTTCTTCTTCTTCTTCTTCTTCTTCTTCTTCTTCTTCTTCTTCTTCTTCTTCTTCTTCTTCTTCTTCTTCTTCTTCTTCTTCTTCTTCTCCTCCTCCTCCTCCTCCTCCTCCTCTTCCTCCTCCTCCTTTTCTTCCCCCTCTCCTCCTCCTCCTCCTCCTCCTCCTCCTCCTCCTCCTCCTCCTCTACAGACTTTTCCACAAAGTCTGTGATCCTCTGTGAGAGATGCTGCCTAGCAGATCCTGTACTGAGCAGGCGCTGGGACTAGAAGACCTCTAAGAACCCTTCCATCTCTGTGGTTCCGCAATTCTAGGAAATAGGGAGAGGCTTGCAAAATGTCTGGGGAGAACCAGAAAAACCCAAAGGCGTCCATTCCTGAGTTGATTGGAGCAAGAATGACCAAAAGCAAAACGCCTCTTGTTACCTTTAGGAAGAGGGTGTGTGTTTTGCCACACAGCCTGCCTTTGGCGTAAGGGCCGTCTTTGGAGAACATGATCGACTGAGACTTCACGCGGGTGTAGGCCACACGCCGGTCATCCCACAGCATCCAGATCACCACATCTGGGATACTTATTTGAGTCTGGAAAGGGCAGAAGGAAAGAGAGGCAGCCGTCACTTCCTAGTCTCCGTGATGCGTTTCTTTATCATCCTGCTGTATTCTGGAATGCTAAAAGGAAACAGGTCTGTGGAGATTCTCCGTCATCCAGGTCCTGGTTGTCCTAAGAATGCTTTTTTTTTTTCACGAGGCAACTGGACTTTCTTGTTTTTCTTTGAAGACGTTTTGCTTCTCATCCAAGAAGCTTCTTCAGCTCTTCAAAAACTAAGAAGCGAAACATCTTCAAAGAAAAACAAGAAAGTCCAGTTGCCTTGTGGGAAAAAAAAAGCACCTTTGGGATAAAATGAAACATGAGTGGATTGGGGAAGGCTGCTCTATTTTTATAGCCAACTTTCAGAAACAACGTTCAAATCCTCCAGAAATCCTGGCCTTGCTCTTGTAACGCTGAAATTCAGAATGGTTTGATCCTTGGTGCCTAATGTTCCTTCAAAATTAATCAAGAGATTAATTTTAGATTATATAGAGTTGGGTGAATTTGCACGGTCTGATCCTCGACTCCAACTTTCACTTGAGTTCTGGACACATCTAGGATCCGCTGATGGAGAAGACACATTGGAGAAAGGCATTTTGGAATGAAAGACGGCATCTTCATGGGGCAGAGCCCATCCTCCTGACAGTCCAGCCCCCTCCGTCCTCCACCCTGTAGAAGCTACCACAAGGAGTACCTCAGTTGCAATTGAGGCAATCTGATTCAGCCAACCCTCAACTTTAGGGATGAGTTTCTGCAAGGGAGTTTTCCAGCTGGTTTTCTCTGCAGCCTTGCTGATTTGTTGGAGGACCCGAACACGGAGTTTCCACAGCTGTTTATCAAGGACAGTCACAGCTTTCTGGATGTCCAAGGCTGGTAATGGCTTCCTGAAGATGGAAGGGGGAAGAAGAGTACATAAAGATGGAGGCTCAGGAGATCAATGCCCTAGGACAGGGGTAGGCAACCTTGGCTCTTTTATGACTCGTGGGCTTCAACTCCCAGAATTCCTGAGCCGAGGTTGCCTACCCCTGCCCTAGAACTAGGTAGGTACAGAGAGATAATGCATTTCCAAATTTGAGGCTGTTTAAGATGATGTTCTCCACCAGCCCTCTTTCACCAATGGATCACCTTTTCCTCTTGGCTACTTCTTTCCCTGACTCTTCTCTCTGGGTCACATTTGCATGAAATCCAGGTTAGTTCTAGGCTAAGAAATGTGCCTGCATTATTATTATTCATTAGGTCTCTCAGGATTTGTTGAATAAACCATACCTGATTGGATTAAAGCAACATGCCAAACTATAAATCAGGGGTCTTCCAACGCGTGCCTGGCTGAGGAATTCTGGGAGTTGAAGTCCACAAGTCATAAAAGGGCCAAGTTTGAAGACCCCTGCTCTAGTAGATGTGTCCTCCCCAGAAGACACATTTCTGTTAGAATATCCTCTTCTGTTCACAAAAGCTTACTTGCAGTCTTCCACCAATTCTTTCTGCAGCTTCTTCCAAACAGCACCCATCAATGGGTCATGGGGCAGGCGGATGGTTTTAAGAGTATCCAGATTCTTTTTCTGTTGGGAAAGAAGCACACATCAATTCTTGTCACCCGTGTCTCTTCAAGTGAAGTGATCTCTGGCTATACGGGAGGCAGAAATGCAGGAAATTTCCCAAAGATCTGCCTGCTTCCAGCCTTTAGAGTTAGAAGCAATCCCTGGGTTTCAAGGAGGTGTCAAAATGGCAGTTGCCATACGGTTGAAACACAGCACAAGTTTTAAAAAAGGAAAGGCACTGCCATTTTGACTTTTTTGACCACCACCCCCTCCCTGTGAACAAGCCTGGATTCAAAGAAGAACTGGTAGATTGTCTTACCAGCCTCTCATGAATGAACTGGAGGGTGTTTGTGCAGGCAACGCGGTAGCTAACATCCTCCCAGAATGAGGTGATGGTCACCATGGGTTTAGTGTCATACCAAGGTAGGTAATAGTAGAAATTACCTGCAACAGAAGCAATCTGGTTTTGCACGGAGCTCACAGTGGGGCTGCTGAGGATCAAATGAGGTCATTGATCTTTATTTAGTATTGGAGTGTTGGGCCTGTCCCAACTTGACTCCATGGGAAAGAAAGATCCTTGCCTCCATTTCTAGCAAAAAGTATATTTTTACTAGAGGCAAGTGGTTACAGTGTAAGCAAAGACAGATCTGAATATTCCCACATAACCCCAGCGTTTTTCCTTTCTCCTGGACTATCCTCCCCCTGGTCATCTTGCTAATGTCCAATGATATTCAAATTAGGCATTTTGGTAACAGTTCCACATTTTGGTGCCTCTTTGGTGGTTGTTTACATTCCATTCCCCTGCTTGTGTCCTTGGGATTGCTCAACCGTTGACTCTGGTTGGCAGTTCTGGTTCTTCTCATCCCCCTCCCTATATCCCCTCCCATCCCCCCTCTCCTTCTTTATGGCAGGATGCCATCAAAGCAAGGTTTGGCTGAAGTGGTGTGATGGCAGATCTGGCATGGAGACTTTGGTTTTCCTCCAGACACTTTTCCTTCTGCCCTTGCTTACCATCATAGACAGCATGGCAGTACTGAGTAGTGGACGCAAACGGTTTGCAGGTCTCGTCAAATTTGTTCCCGTAGTTCCCCAGGCTGACCTCAAACTGGATCTGTTCTGTGATATCAGCCAACATGGTGGCAGAGTAAAAGACCACACACAGACCATACCGGAACTGGGGCAAGAAGTACTGAGAAAAGAAAGAACGGTCATGGGTTATGCAAGAAAAGTGTAAGTTAGCCCAGATCATCCCACATAATTTGCCACTTCCAACCTCTTACTTTATTTATTGGGTTTATAAGTTAGACTGAACTATTTTCATTCATTCAGATTAAAGCGGATTAATTGATTAAAGCTCAGTTGCTAGAGTTTCAACAATGAAACTCTAGCAATCCAGCAAATTCATAGGAAAAAAAGATGTTTTTTTTGTAATGTTATGTTTTGCCCATTTTCACCTTAATGTGTTTGTTAATTTCAATGATTTAAAGATCAGTACTGCCCACCTACGACAGAAATGTTTCAGGGAAATTCAAAAATATACTACTAAAACTCTTAAATGTGTTCAGCAACTATTAAGCCAATAGCCTAAGTAGAATAGAGCATAGAACTCAATTTTGAATAAAGAGTAATACATTTTTACTAAAGAATCAACTGAAAGGGGTGTAAGAATAGCATGTTTGTCATTGTGTGGGTTTCTGGAGGCTGTATGGCTTTCTACACTTTTTATACTTTCTTTAGTTCTCATTAGGGCTTTTTCTGTTTGGGAACTATGGGTAACTATGAAGGCTGTAGTAGAGGGATGGAAATACAGGTAACCAATAGCAACACCTTCCACCCATCCAATGATCAAGGCATCTCAAAAATATCACAAAGAGCAATTTGCAGGAAGTTCATAAACATTTTTAAAATAAGGTTTGCAAAATGACTTTGGAGAAAGTCCACAGCATATTTCAGTTCTAGGAGATATTTTCTTGCAAAATCATTGCGGATCCACTTCACTGCCAGGTTACCTGCATCTTTTTAACAGTTTCTTCAGGGATGTCATCAATTTTCTGAACCGGGATGGGTTCCCTGATAGTCCGCAACTCCATAAGAACTCTTCCACGATATGTGGTCCCTTCTTCCTGGAAAAAATATGTGGAGAGATTGTGTCCGTGGAATAAATAGCAGATTGCAATTGTCAGAAGAAAAGAGAAGCATTAAAAAAAATTGCCAAGAATCTTTTCATACTTTCTTGAATTGGGTGGGTCTTATCTTGTGCAGGTTGATAAATGTGTGGAAGTTTAGTCTTGGCCATGCAATCAAGTAATATGGTCTCAACTCAACATGAGTTGATTCAATGGAAGGATGGGGCTTGGAAGTCATAACATTTATAACATTGGATGCTGGCCTGTAATCCTGAGAATATGATTTTTTTAAAAACAACAACAACAACAACAATAATTTTAATTCCTGACTGCACGATTAGGAAAGCCTGAAACATAAGAGATCAGACCAAGACATCAACTTCACAGAAAGGTTAAAGTTACTTTTATTGAGATCTTGCAAGTCTAATTGTGCTGGAATTCTTTCCCCTACTTATACTGCAGGGAATCATAGAAGTGTCTGCCTGAGCTGCTTCCAAATGCTATCTGACTTAGACTTAAAAAATGTTTCACCTCTTGTTGCCTTGACAATGGAGCTTATGTATCTCCACCACCTATTTTGCTCCTTAAAACCCTTAACTGTCAAAACAAGGTGCCTAAATTTCAGGTCTGTGCTGCAGAGGGTCTATCCACTAAATCAGGGGTGGAGAACGATGGCCCCTTTATGTCTTGTGGACTTCAACTCCCAGGATATTCCTGAGCCAGTTGAAGTCCAGAAGTCATACAAGGGCCATCGTTCCCCACCCATGCAGTAAACGGATAGCCCTAAACCTAAGGACAAACAGGCAAGGCTGACCTATGTATGTGCCATAATCCTATAAGTCTGATTAGCTTTCCAGCTACTGTGTCTTGCAGGACAAATGGACAATCCACTTTAGACCTCCGCTCATAAGACTTTGCTTGGTTAATGGGTCAAATTTACCGCCTGAATCCTGCGTTTCTCAGGAGATTCAGCTGGATTCAGAAATTCCTTTTGGCTTCCATAGAAGGTGAGAAAGCTGGGACCAAAGCAAGGTAAGAAGCCTGAGGTCTCTTCTGGAAACAAAGAGTTTAAGAGAAAAATGGATTTGTACGCTGGCTGATGAATTCAGGGGTTCTCTTGGCTTATTTCCCGGAAGCCTCAGTCCAGTTCCCAAATCCCACTGAAGTGATCGGTCTAGAGATTTTTTTAATGCAAAGTAGAAAACATGTCAGAAAGGAATGAGAAGAACAGAGGGGTAACAATACAAGTAGTCCTGAATTTACAACAGTTCGTTGCTGACACTTCAGAGAACTGAATCCAGGTATCTGGAGGGTTATGGGTCCTGGGTCATGGACGTTTGCGACTGAAATGGTCCCATGATGCATCTAGATGTGAACGGGTGGGATAAGATGCCACACACTCTGCTAATACCACCACTAGGGACTGCCTCCAAAAGTTAAGGATTGGGTGAGCTTGGATGGAAACAGCTGCCACCTCAGGGAAAGAACTCAGCACCGGATTAGGGACTTTAAAGCAGGGGTAGTCAACCTTGGCTCTTTTATGACTCGTGGACTTCAATTCCCAGAATTCCTGAGCCAGCTTAGCTGGCTCAGGAATTCTGGGAGTTGAAGTCCACGAGTCATAAAAGAGCCAAGGTTGACTACCCCTGCTTTAAAACCAAACGGGAACGTGTTGAAAGTGGTCCAGTGGGTGACTAGTGGAGACAAGATGGAGCTTTCAAGCAATGTCTGGCTCTACAAATAATATTGTCAAGTTCATGGGAGGCAAATGACATCATGGACATCACAATCCCATCCAAGCAAATGATGTAATTGTGCAACGATGTCGTAATGCAACGGACGGCATCCGGGCTTCTGTTGGAGACCTATGACCTTGAGGTTCTGCCCTTGTTGCAGCTTCTGAAGCATCCTCAAGGGCAGGGGTCTCCAAAGGTGGCAACCTTAAGACTTGTGGGCTTCAACTCTCAGAATTCCCCAGCCAACCATATTGGGTGGGGGATTCTGGGAGTTGAAGTCCACAAGTCTTAAAGAGGGTGGGAAAGTTCTTACTTTTTGTTTCAGCTCCTGCGCAAGAGATCTGGGAAAGGCTGATGAAGGCTGTGCCCAAAATAATGCCATCTCCGTCTTCTGCCCTAGGGAAAACAAGAAATACTGGGAGTCTGCCGGCATTTCATTTTTAAAATCCCTTGTAGAAATATCCCTTTTTAACGGGACGGGAGTTAGATAAAACCCTTCAGCACTTGTGAAGGGCTGTCTGCTAAAACAAAGCCAGGCTATGGCATACACTTAAAAAAGAGATTGGGAAGCCTGTAAAAATGGAGCCTGTCTGGCAAGAACAAAGA
>NW_015386783.1:996357-1018012 GCF_001527695.2 Protobothrops mucrosquamatus
TTCTTCTTCTTCTTCTTCTTCTTCTTCTTCTTCTTCTTCTTCTTCTTCTTCTTCTTCTTCTTCTTCTTCTTCTTCTTCTTCTTCTTCTTCTTCTTCTTCTTCTTCTTCTTCTTCTTCTTCTTCTTCTTCTTCTTCTTCTTCTTCTTCTTCTTCTTCTTCTTCTTCTTCTTCTTCTGCCATATCCATTATCGGACGTTGGTGATCATGTTGGCGATCCCGTTTTTATCAGCAGCCGCACGAAAAAGTGCTGCTGAGTTTTGTCCAAACCTTGAATAAGAATGCTTATTCACAGGGAATATGCATGTGTAAAGCTTGTAACAATTCTGGGTGGTTAGAAAACTGGTAAAAGTAACCAAGAGTTAGCCATCTTGTATAGCTCAGCTAAAAGTTAGGAATAGAGCTGGCCTGGAGCAAACAGGATGTGTATTAGATAACTCCTGAAGCATTCATTAGCCAAGGCTTGGGAATAGGGATGACTAGAGATGGACAGAATAATTGTTAGATCATTGTTAAAATGTTTATGAGATGATATTTCTTATATATCCCACCTTATCCCACCTTCTGCTTTGGTGAAAATGTATAAAGTTTTCTTAATTCTATCGTTCAAGGTCCCTTGGCATTTTGGCCAGGACCCCTTTTCTTGGAGCACTTCAATAAAAGGAAACAAAACCTCCATCCCGTGTCTGGTGTTCTCCATTGGCCGCAGCATCCGGCTCAGACCCGAATTGGGGACAACAATCGCTCTTTAAAAATAATTATATATATATAGTGTAAACAGGAAAGGCTGCTTCTCAATTACAGGCAGTGAAATAAAGCAGATTTCTGCTGATCGTGTTTGACCATAACTGCAACTCCCCTTTCAGTGATTCTGATACCATCACATTGTCTTATTTTTACCAGATAACTGTTAAGGGCTATTGAAATTTTTGCTTAAAATGTTCAATAGAACTCCAGTATCGTTTTTTCAATAAAAAATAAATTAAAAAAAGCTTCATCATGAAGAAATTGATTTGTCATGGGGAATAGCAGACAGAGGACTAAAAAGTATGTGTGTGTGTGTGTGTTTGTGTGTGTGTGTGTATAATGGTTGTTTTGCTTTGCTTTGCAGATTGACTGATTGCAGAACGACTCTGGATGATTTACAATTTAAAACAGAAAAACTATAATGAGTCTTCTTTTCTATTCCTGCTGCTTCCAATGGTAGCATGCATGACACATCATGTTTGAAAAATACCAGGATATGCTTTATCCAAATGCTTCGGGACAAACATTCAAGATTTTATACAGTATTGCAGTGCAGAAATAACAGAAATTGCTGGTACTCACCCATCCATAATAGTGAGCTTAATGAGATCACAGATAGAAGGCAACTACAGTGAAAATACAAAATAAAAATAAAAACAAGGCTCCCTTGAAGCTTCTTTGGTTCTTGGTGACTGCATCGCAGGGGTTTTCTTGACAGAATATGTTATTAACCCTTGTAGAAGGTGGCTGTGACTAAGTTCTCCATGAAGTTAGGTATACAATGGTTAATAACATTTTCAGTGTCCCTCACCAGGGAAATCTTCATGGGTGAGAGAGAATTCCCATACTTTCTCATGTCCAAACTCCAGAACAGAATGGAAGATGTTGCAAAATTGGGTGGGTTGGTCACATGGGTGACCTCATTCATGACTGTTATGTGTCACAATGATGACAGGCGGGCTCCATTATGCTTCTAACTCAAGGACTACATGGGTTCGCTGCTTTTGTTCTCAATCTTCTGTTACCTTTACATGGGACCCAATAAATGGAGCAATGGGAGACCCAAGTCAGAAAAGAAGTATATGCATGGGCGTTCTCCTGCTTATTGATAAATTTAGCCTGCAGTCAGTGACAGCCAGTCCTTTCTCTCCGGCTTACCTGCATGGGGAAACAGAGCACCTGGTTCCACACAGGATTGGTGTCTCCAAAAATGACCTTGGTCCTTAGCTGGACATAATTGAGAAAGAAAGCAAATCAATCAGGGGCAGACAGGCAAAGTAATAATCCAGCAAAATGTCCCCCTGACTTCTAAAACAGAGATCGAATAGAATAGAACAGAACAGAACAGAACAGAACAGAACAGAACAGAACAGAATAGAGCTGGAAGGGACCTTGGAGGTCTTCTAGTCCACACCCACCACTCTCCCTGCAAAGTTAACTTCCAGAGAAGGGTCCACAGATATGCTGAAGGGATCCACAGATGATGCTGTGAAAGGTGCCACCATGCCATCTTGTACTGCAAAGAAGATCAAGCAAAAGGCTAATTAAAAAATAAGGAATAGGCTTATTTTTAGCATCCCACTTTATTAAGGTCTGGGGGGAATTAGGGGGCCTTTTAACTCTCTGCTTATGTCTTGCACAGAGTGGCTTGTCCGAAGCAGGATTTAAACTGGGATGTTGGAAATTGGTGCTTCCTTTCCTTTCCTTTTCCCTCTTTACACCATATTTTCTTTCTTTTTCCATCCCCCCTCCTAGTTTTCTATTACTTTTTAACATTTCTCTTTGTATTTTATATTTTGATAAACTAATAAAAATGTATTATGATAACTAGGTTGTGGATAGAAAATGGAAAGAAGGAAGATGGAAGATAAGGTGGCTATGCAGAGACTAGATGCATTTGAAATAGATGATGAGACCATTAACAATTAATTATAATTGTAATTGTAAATTCCATGGTTGGTTGAGACTTTGTTTGTTGGCTTCTCCAACTGCCGGGATACTCTGGGGCAGCTCCAAGACCATAAAAGAGTTTCTGGGTGGCTTTAAGGCCCCTATTGACTGTAGATTCTCGACCCCATTTAAGGAATGGATACCAGACTAGAGAAGAACATCTTCATACAGTCTTTTCATAAAGTTAAATTGGCAGAGTTGACCTCCCACTCCCTTCAAATGCTTTGGAGCCAACTGTATTTCAAGATATTAGGACTTATGCAGTGATCAGTCAAGAAGCAAACAATGCCTCAGTCAAGAACTGCCAAAGAAGATAACAGTAAATGGTCCAACCAACTGCCATTGGGGCAGTAGAACCTGCAAGATCACTCCATTAATTCTGACAGGGCAAGCACTAACACTGATGGTGTTATCTAGTTTGGGTAATGAAATGTCTGCATAAAAACAACCAAGCTCGGAGAGCACCAAAGACCCCTGATATTACAACCTCTGCTCTCTACAGGAAGCAAATTATCTCCAGTCTCTTTTGGCTCTCTGGCTGAATGAATGTTCCACAACAACCATACATGGTCAGAAACACTAGAATTGCCACCCCTTCATTCTTGCACCCACAGCCAGATTCCTGTCTTTGGCAGAGCCATTAATTTCCTCAGTAGAACAAAGGGATGGTTTGTTGACTTGAGCACCTACTCTGTGGAACATCTTCTGCTCGGTAGATGTACAGCTGGAGGGAGGCTGTGCGTGCAGCTGGCACACTTGCTAGCTGGAGGAGGTTGGATTCTAAATCACCAGTCTCTGCTGGCTGGTCCAGATCCTACAGAGAGTAAAGAAGGAATCAATCCATCTGTAAGCAACATTCATAGATCTCCTCCCACAGAAACTCAATTGAATGTTCTAGATTCTGATGTGATGTTGTGTTGGAGAAGAAGATCCAGGTTCCAGTCTATCTCATTTCAAGGACATTTCCTTAATGACTTTGGACCATGAGTCAGTATCTCTAGCCCAACGTACCTTGTAGGGAGGTTATGGAGAGAATTAGAAGGAAGAAAAGCTATGAATATCACTGTGAGCTCATGAGGAAAAGGTAGAGTGGTGATGAAGACATTGGACTAGGTATATAGGTAGCCCTTGCTTAACAACCACAATAAGGATTGGCAATTCCATTGCTAAGTGACAGGATCATTAAGTGAAACATCAAACATTCTGTTTAATTAGACCAAAGTGGTCATCTAATGAGCTTCATGGCCAAATGAGAACCTGTCAATCCCACCAGGAAGACCAGACCAGAAAAATCAACTCCACAGGATCACTAGAGCTACCTTTATTGATATTCCTTCCTTCCTTCCTTCCTTCCTTCCTCCCTCCCTCCTTCCCTCCCTCGACTGCATGCTATTTTTTGATCTAATGAAGATACCAGCCTCACATAAACATGTTTACTGATGCCCAACATATTTATCTTTCCATTTTTATGTAACAGTTTAATACCTAGCATCATATTCAACGATCCTGGATTATGATGTTATATTGCTGACTATATTAAAACAAGAAGATCTTTACCGGTGCACGATCCCCAGCTCCCAGGACACAAAGGGTGACCTTCACATAGCCCTTAAATCCAGCGTTGAGATTCACTGGATCATAGAGGCTCAACCATTTGTTAATCAAAGCATGACCTAAAGAAAGGAAATAACAAATATACTGACCCACACTTGCCTTCACTCTAAATCAGTTGCATCATGCAGAGGCTGTGCCCACGCCAGCTCTGGCAATGCAAAAAAAGTTGCGATACGTCGCGACGTGTCATGTAATGCGGCGAGTTTGACACCAATGCTCTAAATTGTCCTCAGTTAACCCTACTCATATCCACACAGCCAAATCTAATTGATTATTCAGCCATGTGACACAACTTGCCTTTATATGGTCCCTGATTGGCAGAAACTATTTTTGTGTTTAGTCTAGTGATTAAAATGCTAGATTAAAATTCCAGGGATCATGAATGCTAGTCATGATTTAGGTATGGAAATATTTATTGGCCCTAATGTATGGACACATCTAATGGTATCCAACTAGCTCTCTGCTAATTTCATTTTTTGAAAGGCATTCTTTAAACTAAGACAATAAATTCAATGGGAAGTCAACACACTAGAAATTTAAGTGCTCTGTGCTTTTAATATTATCTTGATCTCAAGGTTCTAACTAAGATATCTGCAGCCATGCTTCATCTGGAAAGGTATTCATTCCCCCGTCAACAGAAGAAGACAAAGTACATAGGAGAAACCATAGGAGATGTCTGGACCCTTTCTGGACCTGGTGGGAGACCTCCAGCTTCTTCAAAAAGAATCTCAGAAGAAGACAATGGCAAACCATTCTACTGTTGATTTCAAAAAAGCTGATGGCCACATGTTTTTGGGCGCTACCCCAACTCAAAGTAGATTTGGTCTTTACAAAATGAAAGAACATCTAGAGCATGGATTTCCAGACTTGGCAACTTTACAACTTGTGGACTTCAGTTCCCAGAATTCTCCAGCCAGTTATGCTAGCTGGGGAATTCTGGGAATTGACGTCCACAAGGGTTAAAGTTGCCATGTTTGGAGACCCCTACTCCAGAGGACTACAAATAGATGTCATGTGACAGGGAAAATCTCATATCCTCATCCTACCTTCCATGAGGTAAAAATGGAGCACGTACCTGGAGAGTCATATACAAGCCCCATCTCAATCTGCAAAAAGAATGGCATAAGTCACTGGAAGGGCCCAGGAAGCAAAAAAAAAAAAAGAGTTACAAAAACATTATATAAAATGATAATAATTTTCCAGTGGTACCATTTGGATTTTTTTCTTTTTTAAAAAAATGAAGACTGAAATTTTATTGAAATTTGAAATGGAAGTTTTTACAGAAATGGCTTAAAATATTTTGAGATGTAAGATAAAAGCTTGAGGCTCTAACTTTTTTTTTTAAAGAATGCTACTGCATAGAAAAAAGTCAGAAGTTCTTTGTGTTCTTTTGCTCCTGTCTGACTTTCCCCAAGCTTGGGAAGATCAACATTAGATATTTTATGGTATTGAGTGTTTCTGGGGCAGGGTGGGGGAAGAAGATAAAATAACATAGCTGGAAGGAACCTTGGAGGTCTTCTAGTCTAGCCCCCTGCTCAGGCAGGAAACCCTATACTATTTCAGTCAAATGGTGGTCTAATCTCATCAACCTCCAGTGACGGAGGACCCACAACTTCTGGAGGCAAGTTGTTCCACTGATTAATTGTTCTCACTGTTAGGAAATTTCTTCTTAGTGCTAGATTGCTTCTCTGCTTGATTAGTTTCCATGTTGGGTTGACAGGCTAAACGTTTCGTTGACAGATTAAACAAGAAAAATAATTGACCTGATGTTAGGATAATAGGCAAGATAGCAGACCAGAAAGCATTGACTAAGCATTGTTAAAAAGTCTAGAAGTCTACCAAGTTTGTAAATCTGGTCAGCAGTAAAGTAGCAGTTGCTCACCTTGAAGACACCAATGAATGCATCTGCTCTGACAGCTCGAGAGTTCAGCACCTGTTTAAGATCATGTAGAAATTCCCATTATAAAACTTACTTATTATAATAATAGAAGAGAAGAGAAAGAACTGGAGAAGATATCAGACTACAAAAGCCTGCACATAGAAGTAGAACAACTGTGGCAAAATGAAGCAAAGGTAGCGCCAACAGTAATTTAGTACAGCTTCCATGGTTGGAATAACATCTGGATGCTCATTTTTAATTTGTTGCTCTTGTCCCATCTGGAGTTCTGTTGGGCTCAAGGTGGCTGTTCTTAGATTCCATTTTTAGTGCTGTTTCTGCTGCTGCTGCAATGCAGCTTCATCTTGGCCAGGACAAATATTTCATGATCGTTTCCAGAAAGGAAGCACAAGAAGATCCATAATGGAATTGAGATGTCCAAAAAAGGGCACGAGGAACAGAATTTGCTTGCTTACCTGTATGGTAATAAACTGATCAAAAAGTCGAAGAGGTGTCTCATTGAAATTTTGGACGAAGGTCTACAGGATAAGCAAACCAAAGTTTAATGTTATTTTCTTGCAGTTCTGCATAAGAATGGGCTTTAGACTGGCCTTTGATGACTATTTGAAAGCAGAAACATGCTTTTGGTCATTAAGAAGCAAGTGCCATTTTTAGAAGGCCACTTTTTTTTCTCCAACAAAAGTTGCACAGCAGAAACAGAACAATACTGAAAAGCAAGGAGGTGGACATTGATTCCCAGTCCGATCATTATCTTAAAATATTATTTTTCTTTCAGTTTAAGTGCTCTGTATCACAATTTTTTTTCATTAGGTTTATTACATGTGTGCAGATGAGTGTTAGAATACATCTAGCACACCTGACAAAAAATTGGGTTTAATCGTAAACCTCTCTGGATAAAATTGTTAAAGATGTCCTATTGGGTATCATAGAAAATCATTCTGTTGTTACTGAAGATGATATTGAATTATAGAAGCCAAGAGATAGATTAGATGTAAGGCAATTTTCCATATTTCCTGACCATTTGGGGACGCAACATTTTGTTGACTGTGGCTTTCTCTGACCACAAGTGATGGCTGCCACACTGAGTTACATGGTTGGCCTATGTTGCAAATTCATACCTTAAGTGCTGTTTAAAAAGAAAAGAGGTATAGATACCCTTAAATCCAGCTCTGTTCTTGGTGACCACCAATTCACTGGAGCTACATGTCTATGGAGATTCTCAGTCATCCAGGTCATAGTTACCTCAAAGGTGCTTTTTCACGAAGCAACTGGACTTTCTTGTTTTATTTTGAAGACGTTTGGCTTCTCATCCAAGGAGCTGAAGAAACTTCTTGGGTGAGAAGCAAAACGTCTTCAAAGAAAAACAAGAAAGTCCAGTTGCCTCGTGAAAAAGCAGCTTTGGGATCCTGGAGCTACAGTTCAATTCATTGAATATTCATTAGCTTCGTCTTTTCCTAACAGAGTAAAATGCTTGTGAAAAATCTTCAAATCCCAGAAAATAATGTCCAGAATGCTAACCTCATTATAATATGGATTGTTTCCACGTCTGATTCTTGTCCGGAATGTATAATCTCCAATAGTTACTTTCACCACTGGTTTGACGTTGTTTTCTTGCAGTTGTCGACATTCAATGATTACAACTCGCACCTGCAAGGGAGAAATGGCTGGTCAGTCCCATCCTGAAAGCCTTCTCAGAAGATGCACCATTTCATGTTCTGATGAAGTTTGTCCAAATGCTTTAGGAACTTTTGTGGGTTATCCACAGTGGAAGGATTCAGCCGGTTCACACCACTTTGGCAGAACCGGTAGCTAATTTTTTGTTGCCCAGGCCCAGAATGGACTTCTGGAAGTGGCATCCACACAGAGAACTGGTTGTTCACCTATTTGAATCCCACCACTGGTTATCCAGCTTTGTGTGCAAGTGGCCAGTAGCATGAAAACGGGATGATCTGGTGGCAGGAACTGTTTTTTTTTTTTCCTGAGGAAAACAGAAATGTTCATTTTTCCAGGAACGTGTCATTCCAATTTAGCACCACCATACATGGTCTGTAAAAATCGGGATGACCATGACATGTCCCTGAAGAGACACAGGAAACTTGACCATTTTGCAGCCATCTATTTATTGTTCAGGTTTTTGAAGATTAGCTCTTGTAAGTTTAATACGAGGGTCCTAAAGAGTTAACACGTTTCTGGAACATTGAGAATAATAAATAGTTATTTATAGATTAATGAAAGTCTTCATGCTTTAATGAAAAGGATTTCGTTTAATTAAAATTAGGAGTAGAGGTAAAACGATAGCAGTGTTTTCATATTTGAGGAGCTGCCCCAGAGAAGAGGGAGTCAAGCTCTTCTCCAAAGCTCCTGAAGGCAGGACAAGAAGCAATGGATGGAAACTGATCAAGGAGAGAAGCGACCTAGAATTAAGAGGAAATTTCCTGACAGAACAATTAACCAATGGAACAACTTGCATTCAGAAGTTGTGGGTGCTCCAGCACTGGAGGTTTTTAAGAAGAGATTGGACAGCCATTTGTCTGAACTGGTCTAGGGTTCCTACTTGAGCAGGGGGTTGGACTAGAAGACCTCCAAGGTCTTTTCCAACTCTGTTATTCTGTTAAGTGATAGTACAGCTTTACACTGCACTGGTGAGACCATGTTTGAAATAAATGATTGGTGGTGTTTGGACTTCATTAAAGATCCATTTCCATTTACAAGAATTGCAACAGAAATAACATCTGCTGAAAAATCACCAGTCCTCTCAATGTATTTCTTTCTTTCAAGTATCAAGAGCGGAGTGAGCTGTTGCGTTACCTGGAACAGTTGCTTCTTGTTGGAAAGCTCTTTCATGGGGGTTGATGTTGGGGCTGGGACTTGAGCCCCCTCGGTTTCTTTCAGAGTAAATTCTTCTATGCCAGAAGCCTTGGCAAAGACGGGGCAACAGACTGCGGGAGAGGCCAAGAAGCACCATTATCAACACTTGACATTTATGTGGGACATTCTTCTTAAGCTCTCAAATATTTATTTATTAGAATTATTTCTCACTTTTCTTTTGGAAGATCAGGGCAGCATATATAGCACTATCTCCTCCTAGTTTTCTCCAAATTATAACTCTTGAAAGAAGAATGGTCAAAGTCCTCCAGGGAATTTCTATGGTTAAAGTCTAAAACCTGGGTCTTCCTATAATTAATCGAACACCCTTCACCAATAGACCATGTCAAGTGTGAATGCTCAGGGACTTCATGCTGACCCCTACACTCAGCCCCAAATACACAGGAATCTTAACCCCAAACAACTTTCTGATCTATGATCATAATAAAAAGTTTTGATTTGATTTTGATTTGATTTTCTTTTACTCCAATTCATTAACAGGAGCACACACAGATTTTACCCATATCTCTTTTTGTTACAAAACACCTACTTTTTTCTAAACACGAAGAGCTCAAAACAGTCCAGACAAGGAATCGGAAATTAAAATCCATGCAAATTCCAAGCAAAACATACTTTAGTCCCCCCAAATAAATACCCAATACTTACTCAATTTCTTTAAATCGTGTTTTCTTCTGTGTGCCACCATTTTAGGTTCCGGTGGTGAGAAGCAGATTTTTAGAGTTATGGAGCACTGAAAGCATAAAAATCACAAGAACTCTTTTTAATTTATGCATAGGTAAAAAGCAAATCTGGCTGTGTTTTTCTTTTTAAAGTATGGTATCTATCCCCACTTACGAATAGATTTCTACATGATGAGAAAAACCAACCTTTTTTGGGGGGGGGGGCAATTCCCCTTTTCAAGCAAACCTTCTGCTTTAATATTTTGGAAATGAAAACAGAGGCAGTGAATAGACGGTTTCACAGCTGATTAAAAGTTTCCTGCTTGTATTGATATTGATAGGGAAAAAGATTTTTTAGCAGCCCTGAAGAGAGGCTGAATTCCACTAATAAAAGGCAGAAAAGCCAACCTGAAGCACCCCAGAAAATACTTCAACATCTTTATTCTGAGATTACCACAATGTTGGTGAACATCCAGTCTTCATCGCAGTTCCCAGCAAAGCACTTCAAGTTTAATACATTATTTTTATTTCCTTCCTGACTTACCCCAGTTGGCTGCAGACTGTTGTTCCGCAGGCTTTGATTCTTCTTCATAATCATAACATTTGGTTTTTCAGCTGCTCCTCCTAAGGATATATCTGCACTGCCAAAATCACTAAAGTTGGGGAGAAGCGGAAAAGTCAAGAAGCAGCTTTGAAGAAAGAGAGGTTACTAGTAGCAACCACAGGGTTAGTTGGATTAGGAGGAAGAAGGGATGGCTTGCCTCTGAAAGTTGTGGAGGCTCCATCACTGGAGGTTTTTTAGGAAGACTGTCTAATCTTTAGACAGTCACTTGTCTGAAATGGTACTATAGGGTCTCCTGATTGTGCAGGGGGTTGGACTAGAAGACCTCTAAGGTCCCAACTCTGTTATTCTGCTATTCTGGAAGCTTTTGCATGCAATGAAAGGGAGTGAACTGGACAGCACTCTTTGGGCTGAAGCAAGGAAGAAGCTGGCTGGAGTTAAACAGCAGATTTGTCCCCATGTCGGACAACCTAATTGTACAGATCCTTCTTTCCATGATTCACCTGTTTTGAATTTTCGTGCCCCATTCAAGGAGTTTAACTGTGGCAAAAGAACTGTTGTCCAGAAGCTCCTCATCCAGATACCACAGCAAAGTCTGCAGGGCAAACACAAAGAATTCCACGAGTCATAAAAGAGCCAAGGTTGCCTACCCCTGGGCTAGGAAGACAACAGAAAGGAACAGAAACATCAGAGAGGTCCTTGTATTATAGATCCTTGTTGCTCTCAGAGCTTGAGGGTTTTCTTGCAGACATTTTATTGCCAAACTAGGTAACATCATCCGTGCTACATACTAGTCTGCAAGAAAACCAACAAGCGTGGAGAACACCAAGAATCTCCCAGTTCAACCCTCAGCTATCAATGTTCTCTTCTATCACTAAACCATGTTCTAATGTATATTTTCTGCATTCTTCGTTCTTATGGATTACACATATATTTTGGTTTGTATAAAGCCACATAATGGGGGTGTATTCCTGCCCCTTTTAAGTTTCTACAATAATAAATTGCAATTTGCCCTTCTATGGATGAGTTTCTGGTCTCCATTATTAAACAAACTCCTAAAAGAGAAATTTCTCCTACAATTGGTTCCTGGCTTATTTGAAACCTAAGAGACCAGTGACTTTCTGTATCTTGTTAGATTTGGGATGAATAAAATGACTCTGGAGATCCTCTCTAGTTTTCAACCTGATAAATGTGCTGATTGAGCCACTGTAAGCCCTGAGTTAATTTGAAATGCCTCATCATCAAAGCTGATTCTGGAGAGTTGTAAACTGTGTTTTGTAATATTTCTCCTTCCCCTTTCTAAGCCCCTTATTAAGGATTTTTTTTCAAAAATGAAGATATTAGGAGGGAACTAACTCAAAAACTGAGACTGTCACCAGGATTAAGGAGTTTAGGAAAAACATAGACTTCATTGATCCTAGCTCCAGTTCTGGTAACTTTATGGTATATACAGAGAACTTTCAAAGCAATAGTAAAGAAAATGGTTTCCAGGACATTTCTTAACTTCCTTGTCTAGTTTACCTCATTCCAAATTGGATTCTGGTCCTTCTGCACAACTCTTGTGCTCCTTTCAATGCCTAAAAAAAAAGAATTCCTTTGAATTAATTCCAGCCGTTTCCTGATGTTTTGCCTCTTACAAGCATAGCTCTGGCAGGCCACATGAATAGCGTGGCTGATTGACCAATCTCTACGTTCTTTCAAAAGTAACCATCTCCTTTTTCCAGGAGCAAATGGACCTCTGGGATACATCTACCACAGTTTTGGTGGCCTCAGGCCAGGCCACCTGTACCAGAAATGCTGATGGGGTTCCAGTTACGCCAACCTCCAAACAGAGATGAGGAGCTTACAAGAAAAATCTGGAAATGTTTATGCCTGGGGCAGAAGTAGATGAGACGCATCAAAATCAGTAAATAGATAGGTGTAAAATCTATGCTTAATAAAACCTCTGAATTCTGCAGTGACCTGATAAAGATGGGCAATCTGTGGTACTCAAAAGTTCTGAATTTCAGAAGAGCACTAGACTTACTTTCAGAATAAAACTGACTGAAAGGTCATAGCCATGGAGGATCTCTGAATCCAGAACATCCATCTACCTGCCCCACTCCACACTGGAGTCAGCAATTGATGGTAGTTTACTCAGTGGCAGGTAAACCTTCATGGTGGAAACTGGTAGGAAATCTACCAGTCACTTTTTAAAATTTGGCCCGTATTAAAACAATAAGGCAGCGCCAGTTGCCAACCTGATTGCTGTAGCACAGTGTTCCTCAACTTCAACAACTTTAAAATGTATTAGATTTCATTTCCCAGAATTCCCCTGCCCTCCTGGCGGAGGAATTTTGGATGTTGAAGTCCACATATCTTACAGTTGCTGAGGTTGAGAAACATTGCTATAGGACAGGGATCGCCAGACTAGGCAGCTTTAAGACTTGTGGGCTTCAACTCCCAGAATTCCTCAGTCGGAGGAACATGATGGCCGGGGAATTCTGGGAGTTGAAGTCCAAAAGTCTTACAGTTGCCAGGTTTGGAGACCCTTGCTGTAGCAGAATAGGGCATAGTTAGCTCAAGAAGTGATGAATGGCATTAATGGAGCTATCTGATATGACTTAGTTGGGGACTACGGGCGATGTAGTCTGATAATCCAAAAAACAGCAGTCTGGGAAATACTGTATTCCTTAATTTGGCCTAATTACCTTTACTCATTCTGATAGTAGGTGTTCTCACTACTTGATAGAGTGTTAAATGTGGGATATTCTAGAAACAATGTGCAGAATTATCTCTGAATGATGGACTATTAGCACTCAAGCTGAGACCACAAAAAGAACTTTACAGAGTGAACATATTTTCTTGGGGGGAAAAAGGGACAAATCTGAAAGTTGATCATAAGGATTAAAAAAATGTTTGTAACGTTGCTTTACAAAAGGAATATCAGGAGCTAAACCAAGAAAATAAATACTTAATTATTTAGAAAATAAATATAAAGGGCAGCTTTCTGAAATAAAGGGTGGCCCTTTGGAGGAAGGGATGTATGACCACTGGGATGTATGATACAATTAGCGCACATTTGGCAAAATGCAAATAGGATCTATTTGCATACTTCCCCTGCTATCTATATTTATTTATTTATTTATTTATTTATTTAATTTATATCCTTCCTATTTTCTGAAATTTTTATCCTCTTTGGCATTTCCCCAATTTGCATTCACAACCAGATAGAAGTTTTACTGAAAATACAAGCAGATTGGCTTTCTAGGTTCCCCCAAAGTAGGGTGTGGACATAAGAGGAATCTATTTTAATATGTAAAAGCGGGTGGGATTCAGATATGGCTTTACCTCTGAAGGTGCCAACCACAAATGTGTTGGGCTGAATTGCATGTTCAGGAGACACATGAGCTGACAGAATAACAATATGCAGCATCTTTAGTTCTACTTGGCTCTTTTTCTCTCCAAAATATATTGCTGCGCAAAGGAGTTGGGGTCCTTTTCACGACTCTCTCTCCCTCTGGAGCCCAGTGGTCTTTTGCCTATTGAAGACCTCGCATCATCTCTACATCTTCATTCTAGGATCCACTTGAAATCTTCTTCAGAAGGTCCAGTGCAAACGATTCTGGAAGTGGAACTAAGGAAATCTGATGTCACAGAGCATAAAGAAAGGGGCGATGCCATAAAGAAATGGGAAGTTATGACACATTTATGAAGTGCTTCCTACTGGCTAATCAATGGAGTTTTTTAATGGTGGAAATACAAATGGATACACAGACACAAGCACAAACACACACTCCATCTTCCTTTGACCCAAATGTCTTATAAAAACAAGATGAAGGAGAAAGAAACAAAATGGTCAAAGGCTGTGGTCAGTCCACCTTTGCAGCATTGTATCATAAGTCCAAAAGTCACACAACGTCCATCTCTTGGGCACAGCTGGACAGAGGGCCATCCAGCAAGGCTTTGGATATCGCCAACATCCAAAGATCTACAGCTCAGAGGGATGGCCCTTTGATATTAAATCTTTAGCGACCCATATTTTCATACGATAGTCCTGAAATGTAGAGAAGTGTTACAATCACCAAACCATCAAGGGCTGTTGGGCTGAGGACACAACCTCTTAGGCCTCTTCTGCATCAGAAGACCCTTTGAGAGCTGTATGCAATGAAATTTCATTTTGATGTATGCCGATTGGTGTACTTTCAAAGTGACAATAAAGTTATTATTATTATTATTATTATTATTATTATTATTATTATTATTATTATTATTATTATTATTATTATTATTATTATTATTATTATTATTATTATCAATATTGGAACCAATACCTGATGTTGGAACTTTTGAATACATCCCCCCCGGATAAAAATTGTTTACTTTAGAGAACTTCAGCAATTGTTTAAAATAGTAGTAAATAGAAATGGATGAAAAACATTGATATCTATGTGGTTAAAAAACTCAAAATCCTCTTATTCCTGCACAACTGAAACAGACTAAGGATGCTAATTTTTGACCATTCAGGTTAGCTGAAGGCATAAAGAAGTCATCTACTGCCCAAAATGAAAGCTATTTCCCACCTCTCGGAAAGTGAAGATTATCTACCAGGGAAGGTGAGTGGTCAGGAGAAGGACTAGAAGATTTCTTTCCCCCCAAGCTCAGCTCTTGAGAGCCATCACTGATGTGCTCCTTGCCTTCTGCAGTGACATCACGTTTCATCATCAGCTTCTACTCTGGAAATTCTCTTGGCATCTCAGAATGTCCAGGGTTACCATAGGGACAGGAGTAAACACTTTTAAATGATTCCAGCCTTACTGACCATTTTTTACTGGATGCTAAGTGCTTGTCAGGCAGTGTCCATATCTATCATTGTTCGAGATATAATATTTTCCCCATCATGGCAGGTAGGAATTGGGCCATCTTGCTGTTTGAAGGAATCTCTCCTTTCTCCAGAAGACCCAGTTAGAGGGAAATAGTTGCATAACAGAGGCAGAGCTGGGGAAAGGAGAAGGTTTTGGGGTGGGCTATACAAGAGAAGGAAATGATAGAAAGAAATTCAGAAGAAAACCAAGAGGGTGAGCCATCTTTCAATCCAATTTTGGGAAATTCTTGACTTTGTTTCTTGGATGTGCTCATATATTTGGCACTATATTCAGTGGAGTTTCATATCCACCTCCAATAAATATTTCCTAATCTAGTTTTTGATAGAAACATCTATTTAATTCTATTTCCTCATCACATCAAAAGTTTAGCAGGCCAAGAAGACAGTTTGGTACTCTTTGAAGCCTAACCCTAACTCTAACCCTCCCTGACATTTCATGATCAGGACCTAGATCCAAAAAAGAATCACAGATGTTCTCTGATTGAAACAGAAAATATGGTTTCTGACTTCTGTTCTTTTTATATGTGTTTTACAGATCAGGTGCATAACACAGACACCCCGGAAAATCAGAACCTTCCGCCTCGCAGTTGCCCAATACTAATAGCTGTATCCGCTCTAGGAAGCAATCTTCCTAACTTCTCTGGAATGGCAACACCAGTTCTGAGCAACCTTTGGATCCAGCCTCCTTTTCCCCATCTGCCTGTTCGGTTGATCCCAGGCAACACCAGCCTCCAAACATTTCTACCTCCAGGAGTTTCGCACCTCCAAACCGTCCATGGGGAACAGCTGCAGCTAGCCAACTTGGCAGCCTGTAACCCTCCCGTCTCTGCCTTTCCTCAGCCTTTCTACGCACCTCCGCCACCTCAGTATGAAACTCTTGCTGACACTGGCAACCATCAGCAGATCCCCAGGCCACCCTACCCCCACCATCGGCTTTCAGGTCCTTCTTTGCAAGGTGAGGGCTACTTGTGCAATCCTGGAACTTGGTCTCTCATCCCCAGAATGCCATAGATTAGACCTAGCCAGAGATGTACGACACCTGTGCCAACACTCCTGGAGGTCTTTAAATAAAGGTTAGAGCTAGAGTAAGAGATGTTTCTTGAAGACCGAGATGCTTTAACATAGGTTTCTTGAGTTAATTTATGAAACAGGACCAGCTGCTTGGTATGCACAGGACTGAGTGAAGAGCTATCTCCATCCTCTTCTGCATCTTCATCCACTTCCGTAGAACTCTGAAGGACAACTTGATAGGAGTCACAGACAGATTGAGCCACCAAGACAGGATCAGCTTTGAAGGTACAGAGTCCACTCAGTTTCTCTTGTTGACTCTTTCAGAGGTCAGAGCCCCTGAAGACACTTTCCATCTTCCAGGATCTCTGGATCAGCCAAGAAGTAGCCACCATCAGTTTGTGGGATCACCTTTGGCTCCTTCTTCATCTTTACACTATGATTTGGAGGACATTCCTCATCTCCTTCCTGGGTTGGAAGGTGAGTGCTAATCATACTTGGTACCAGGTATTACCTGCAGATACTGACTTTTGCTATCCTTTGGATGATATCCTGGACTTCAAGACTGGTGAAGATTTAACCCAGCTGGGAGAAAGATGGTAGAGCATGTTTCCTTGAAGAATCACCTCTTGACTTCTTTCTTTCAGTGGGCCAAGCTCCAGGAGGACACCCGTCAGATACCAGTATGGAGATTGAGGTCCCACAGGCCTCTCCAGACCAAGAAGCATCAGAGCCAGACCATGGCGAAAGTTTTGGGCTGAGTGGTGAGTGCCAAAGCATTGCAGATGAGAAGACTGTCCACCAACCGAGGGTAGATACTTTATAAGATGCCTGAAGCTGCTCTTCCAAGATGTGTGAAATGTTGCTCTGGGTTTTAGAGAAGACAACCCATTCAGAATTATCCCCAATCAATAACAGACGTCAATCCAGAGACTTACTGGCCTGGTGTTCATCAGCTGAACCAATTTTGCTGAAAATTCCCAGGCTTGTAGATTGTAGACTGCCTATTCTAATACTGTGAACCAGGAATGAAGTTGTTCCTTTGGGAATGGCGTGCGCAGGTTGAAGACAGTCCTTTTTCCTTTCCTCATAGTAGAGCTGGGGCAAATGGGGATATTGAAAAAGGATGGGAGCCTAAAAGTAGCGCAACATTTGTTTGAGCAACCTGGTTGGTATCCTCCAAAGACATATTCTTTCTTTCTTTCTTTCTTTCTTTCTTTCTTTCTTTCTTTCTTTCTTTCTTTCTTTCTTTCTTTCTTTCTTTCTCTCTCTCTCTCTCTCTCTCTCTCTCTCTCTCTCTCTTTCTTTCTTTCTTTCTCTCTCTCTTTTTCTTTCTTTCTTTCTTTCTTTTTCTTTTTCTTTCTTTCTGTTACTTCCTTCCTTTCTTTTTCTCTTTCTTTCTTTCTTTCTTTCTGTTACTTTCTTCCTTTCTTTTTCTCTTTCTTTCTTTCTTACTTTCTCTTTCTTTCTTTCTTTCCTTCCTTTCTTCCTTCCTTTCTTTTTCTGTCTTTCTTTTTTTCTTTCTTTCCTTCCTTCCTTCCACTTTCAGAGATCTGGGTTCATACTGGGCAGGAGTAGGGCGATGCATCATCACCTTCCTGGGAAGAACATGGAGGATCTCATTTGTCAGGCATAAAGGATGAGTTGAATGTGTAGCAGGGGTTCCAGACTGAGTTTCCTGACAATGAACAGTTTTTTCCTTCTATCCCTTCCAGATAGTCAGTTCCATCCGCCATCAAAAGGGAAAGGGAAAAGAAAAATCCCTTGGACTGAAGAAGAGCCTTCAGCGAAAAAATCCAAGGAGGAGGAGAAAACTCAGCCTCCAATGCCATCTAAGACCAGGGCAAAAAGGCAGCAGCGAAACAAACCTTGCAAAAATATCTCTGTAAAGGTGGCAGAAGGTGATCCTAAAACAAAAATATTCCCCTGTGTTCTGGAAGCCATGCAAAATCAGCTCCAGGATAAGATGCCTACTGAACTTCTGACCATACATGAAGACCCAAAGGTTGCGCTTCTTGAACTTCTTGCACAACAGCCTGGTGAACAATGTGACTCTTCTGCTTCCAAAGATTCTCAGACGGTCCACACCCCTTCAGGCTTGGAGAAGAGTCCGCCTAAAAGCCAAAATAAACAGGAAGCAAGGAAAAATGTGAGCCTGTGTGGGACAAAAAGCAGAAAGTGCTGCCCCAGAAGAGAAGCAGAAGGAGCCCCAAAGCCAGTGCTAAAGACCAACCTGGCTTGTAAACTGATGGAATCTGTGCAAGTGTTTCACCCACTGGGGAAGCCGAACGTTTCGTCTCTACCAAGCAAGAAAGTCCATTCCGTTCTACCTCACGAGCCTGTTCCAGACAATCTTATCACAAAGGCAAAGCTTTCGCCCAAATCATCAGCTAATCCATCTTCCCAACCTCTGATCACTGCACTGAAGCCACCATTGCACTTTCTACCTGCCTCTCAGCTGCATCCCCAATACAAGCCACCAGCATCCTCCGTGTCAGAATTACCTTCATACCCCCTATCCAAACCTTCATCCCATCGTCTGACCAAGCCACAATCACCGCCTTGGCAGAAACGCTCGTTAATTCCTGTGCCTGTGCCTACTCAGCCACCAAAGACCCGGGGGAAGCAGGTGCCCCTTGCCACAATCCCACCTGCAACAAAGACCTCGGATTTTGCACTTCCACCCAGCAGGGGCTGGACAACCCAGGCTGCAGCTTCTGGAAAAACCATCATTCTAGCACCAAATGTTGGACAGTCAAGCAATATTGCAGCACCAGCCAAAGACCCAGTGCCCAAAGGTCCATCTTCATCGCCACCATATAAGGGGGATGCGTTCAGACCCTGGAGAATGCCACCCCCCGACCTGGAGGTCTCGCAACCCATCACGGATGAACAACGGCCCATTCGGGAGAAGATGAAGCGAGAAGCTCAGAAGGAGAGGGAGGAGGCAGCCTGCTGGACCTCGTTGGGGAGAATCAAGGTTTTCAAGGAGCGGGAGAAAGAAATGGACATATCCTTACATTATGGCTATCCCAGCTTTGGCTGTCCTTGGAGAACGTCCACTTGGGCTTGTCCATCTGGAAGACTACAGGCTGGGAACGTACAACAGTTGGGATTGGACTTTCAGTCAACAATGAGGGGGTCATCAACCAATATGTCCCATGACCGCATTGCTTAGCAATCACCATCCCAGCGGTCACGCTTGTGGTCGTTCACTGAGAAGAGAGGGTCGTTATGCAAACACCCATCCCAGTACAAACAGTCCAGGCTTGGCCCCTCCTCAAAAAGCTCAACTCCCCCCCCCCCCACTTCCCTGTCTACCCCTAATCTGCCCTATGGCTGCCCTAAACCCGGGGCCAAACCCCAGGAAGCCACAGCCATGCAGCCTGATCGCAGCCCCCACCTAAAACCGAGGGTCCTCATTCATTTGGCCATGGCCATCCTCTTGAATTTTAGAGCCCCAGTCCACTCTCCCACCAGGGACATCCTTGATTTTAACTAACAGGCTTCAAATGGGCTTCACACATACGTCCACTGGTTGCTGCTAAGGAATTTAAAAAAGAAATGTATTTATTTGGATTTTTTTGTTTATAGAGTATAACTTAATATATCAAATATTTGAAATTAGACTTCCTTTTAACATAACATTTAGAAACAAAAGATTCTTTTTTTTACCATAAGTGTACTGTTTTAGACTAGTTAAACATTCTTGTTCACTGCTATTACATTATTATGAATTCAATTAATAACCCTATTACCTTGAGTATCTTGCTAATTACTGATTTGATTGTAATATTTAAAGTTAAGTTAAAGTTCTCAATATATTAAAATGTTTTCAAAATATAAAAAACGGTTCCATATTCTTGTAAGAGAAAAAACCCTAATCATCCTAAAAAGTAAGTAAATATTACACCCACTTCTTTCTTTTTGTTTCTTCGTTCCAAAAATGAACTGGATGGAGAATCTCTTCAGCCCCTTCACTCCCCCAGGTTAGCTGAAGGCATAAAGAAGTCATCTACTGCCCAAAATGAAAGCTATTTCCCACCTCTCGGAAAGTGAAGATTATCTACCAGGGAAGGTGAGTGGTCAGGAGAAGGACTAGAAGATTTCTTTCCCCCCAAGCTCAGCTCTTGAGAGCCATCACTGATGCGTTCTTTGCCTTCTGCAGTGACATCATGTTTCATCATCAGCTTCTACTCTGGAAATTCTCTTGGCATCTCAGAATGTCCAGGGTTACCATAGGGACAGGAGTAAACACTTTTAAATGATTCCAGCCTTACTGACCATTTTTTACCGGACGCTGAGTGGTTAGCAGGCAGCGTCCATATCTACCATCGTTTGAGATATAATATTTTCCCCACCATGGCAGGTAGGAATTGGGCCATCTTGCTCTTTGAAGGAATCTCTCCTTTCTCCAGAAGACCCAGTTAGAGGGAAATAGTTGCATAACAGAGGCAGAGTTGGGGAAAGGAGAAGGTTTTGGGGTGGGCTATACAAGAGAAGGAAATGATAGAAAGAAATTCAGAAGAAAACCATGAGGGTGAGCCATCTTTCAATCCAATTTTGGGAAATTCTTGATTTCTTTTTCTTAGAAGTACTCATATATTTCACCCTAAATTCAGTGGGGTTTCATATCCATTTCCAAAAAATACTTTTCACTGTAGTTATTGATAGAAACAGATATTTAATTCTATTTCCAAACTGCCTTGCTTTATTTGTATGTGGCCAAGAAGACAGTTTGGTACTCTTTGAGGCATTACTGGGAATACTATCTACTCCTTGGAGCAAAGCAGCGCTGTGCACCTTCAACAGAAAGATCCACGGGAGAGTACGCAACTCCCCTCGAGCAAAATTCCACTTCTTGGAGTAGGACAGTCAATCGCCTGGTGGTCTACACTCCCGGGTACTCAACACGGGCAGGGGGTATTTTGTGGGAATCTGAGATGAGGCTGCACATCTGGCTGTTTCAACTTCTCACATTCTGCTGGAGATGTTCAGTCTCTCCATAGTTCGATCTTTTTCTGCCCCTGTTGATCTGAAGCTGATGAAATACTTTCCTATTATCACATCTACAAAACAAACACCAACTACTCACGAAGCAAATATTTTCCTTCTGGCAGTGGATTCTTTGGCACAACTTGCACCCAGGATTTTTTTTTCATGTGCACAAGGGTTGGTCTTGGTTTTTGTATAAATTTAAGGAGCCGACCCGAGGGAGAGGTATCCCTCCTTCTCCTTCCTCCCTACCAAGAGTTTCCTGGGTCTTCCCCAAAGCCAAGATGGTAAGTAAAATGCCTTTTTCTTTCTCCACAACCAGAACTCGGTTTAACCTGGACGTGAGGAGAGAGTGGCGGGAGGAACGAGGTGGCCCCTTTGGGACAGTCACTCTCCCGCAGCCGCACCCAGAGTCGTAGCTAAGGTTAAAATAATAAGGGGATGGTTCTGTACATTGTAAAGAATTAAATAAAGAG
>NW_015386783.1:1018174-1020109 GCF_001527695.2 Protobothrops mucrosquamatus
GCACCCTTGCACAAGATTGTAAACTGAACCCAAGGCCTTTTCCTAAAGTTCATGGACAACATTTTCTGATCAAACGGGACGTTTGTAAAACTTTAAACGATCAGTTGCTCAAACAATTACTAAGTTCTCTGGAGTTTACCTTTTCTTATTTTCCTTATTTTCCAGAAAGTCTTCTTCATTCTGATCATCTTCTCTTTCACGCTGGCTACATGCCAAGGAGAGTGCTTTGGGGGCTTTTCTCTACCTATAGATGGTAAATTAACTCCTTATTCCTCTGAACAAATCATTTTACTGCTTCCAAATGTCTAATAACGCCAGGAGAAATGTTGATTAAATGTTGACCCAAATTTCAGTCATAAGTCTCCCGACTGGGCCAGGGAACACCTTGTATTAATGCAGAAGTCATTTAATCATCATTTCAAAGCAAATAAAAAAAAATAAAAAATAAGATGAAATAAAATAAATATAAAATAAGATGAAACAAAATATGAAATAAAATAAAAAATAAAAATAAATAAATAATAAAATAAAAATAAACAAACAAAATGAATAAATAATAAAATACAGAAAAAATAAAATAAAATAAAATGGTATGTAGCAAATGCAGAGAATTTATATACAGGAAGTCCTCAACATACAACCACAATTAAGCCCAAAACTTCTGTCGCTAAGAGAGACAGTTGTTAAGTGAATTTCGCCCCATCTTATGATCTTTCTTGTCACAGTTGTTAAGGGAATCCCTGCAGCTGTAAAGTTAATGACGTGGTGGTTAAATGAATCTTGCTTCCCCATCATCTTTGTTTGTCAGAAGGTCACAAAAGGGAATCACCAGGACACTGCAACCATCATAAATGCGAGTCAGTTGCCAAGCGTCCCAATTTTGATGACGGGACTTTGGGGATGCTGCAACAGTCATGTGTGAAAAACGGTGACAAGTCACTTCATTCAGTGCCGTTGTAACTTTGAACTTTCACTAAACAAACTGTTGTAAGTCGAGGACTGCCTGTTCCTGTCCACTAGTAGATTTCTGAAAGTGGCCCCCAACTCTACAAGAAGGTTTCTCAGTGTGGTTTGACAACTTGAGTGCAGTTGCAAGTTCAACTTGACTTTTTTTCCCTTAGGTAAAGAGGTGCCGATAAGGACATGTGCTGATACATATGATGGGAAAAAGCATCTCATTGTGTCCACCTGGAAAACAGCTGAGTCCTTCAGTTGTGAATGCGCTCAAATAGGATTGCAGTGTTGCAAAGAGTAAGAAAAGGTTCCTTGATATTTTAATTTTCTCACGTGTTCCCCTAAGATAAGCCAGAAGCGTTTTATAAGATAGCACATATTCCTGGATACGTATCCATGAATAAAGGTTCTATGTGGGTCTTCTGCCTTAGAGATGCCCAGAGTACCGCTTGCAGAAGACACTGAGTGGGGCCAACCAAGCAGAATTAAGAGGGTGTATCAGGACATGCCTTGTGGTGATAGAAAAGTGTAATTGCCTCTCTGCCCTTATTGCATTTGTAGAGAGCCAACCAGCAGCCCCATAGATCCCTCCTGGGTAAGGGGGAGGTGGGGGACAATATTAAGGTTTTCTGGGAAGATGAAGTTGCTCAGCTGTCCTTGGAGGTAGACATTGGGAGATGATGGAGACACAACTGAGCCTTATTGTCTGGGAAGTTGAGGTAGATGTTTGTCTTTCTTAAATATTTATTTGATTGATTGATTTATGGACTCACTCACAAAAGGTATAGGCTTCGGATCTTTCCTCAAGGTAACTCTGGGCAGCGTACAATCGTTATCTTTCCAATGCTGAGCAAGCAATATTATGTGGAGACCCAGGATTGTTGGGTGCAGAAGGGAGTAGAGAAACTGAGGCTGGCAAGGGGCAGAATCTCTCCCTGCTTTCCTCTCTGTCTCCTGCCCAATCAGGACTGGGGAACACCT
>NW_015386783.1:1020654-1043825 GCF_001527695.2 Protobothrops mucrosquamatus
CCTGACGTAGAGGGAGCATAATAGATAGCTCACACGTAAATGAAACTGAATATATCACTCAGATAAGCATCTAATCTTTGATGCTCTTTGAAGTCCATAGTCTGGAGCTAAGCAGGATAAACCTGAAGAAGGAACTTCAGTCTCAGTCAAGAATTTAATGTGCCCTGGCATATTCTGGTCTTCCCTCCCTCCATGAATTAGCTTGCACTGAAGATGCAATGGGAAACGTAGAAGTTTAGGAACTGGGATTAAACAAGTGCAGTGGTGCAAAACCAAGAGAAGGTCCCAGATGTACACCCTATAATAATAGTTGTGCTAGGAACGTGCCCTCAAATAGCTTAATTGTTGCAGGTGGGGCCACATGGACTCCCCCACTTCTCAGAGAATGACAAAAAACTTTCATGCACATTCCTGATGGCACACAAGGAGTCCCCAACCTAGAACAGTTTGTTTAATGACCGAAGCTACAACAGGACTGAAGAAGTGACTTATGACTCTTTTTCACACTTAACGACTGTTGCAGCATCTCCATGATCACGTAATCAAAATCCCGATGCTTGGCAACCGGTCCCTATTTATGACGGTCGCAGTGTTCCGGGTCATGTGGTTCCCTGTTGTGACCGTCTGACAAGCAGACCCAATGGGGAAGCCAGATTCACTTAACAACCGTGTTACTAACTTCACAACTGAGTGGTTCACTTAACAACGGTGGCAAGAAAGGTTGCAAAATAGGGCAAAACTCACTTAACAACTGTCCCACTTAGCAACATAAATCTTCAGCTCAATTGTGGTCGCAACTCGAAGACCGCCTGTAGCTACCATGGGCCCTTCAGCATCTCGAGGAGATACAGCTGGTACTTTGGAGGCTGAATGCCAAAAGATGTTTCTTTAGGACTCCAGAAGAGACAAAGGAGAAAAAAATATTCACATAACCAATTAATTACATTTTGTAGTATGTGGGATGAATGTAACATCCAAACTTTCCTGGTGTACTATGTGGGCAAGGATTCCTGCATTTTGTTTCCTTTCTAGCTGTTTAGAAGGATTCACCGTAGATGCACAAATCCCGAAACACATTTTTTGATGGGGGAGACATATCACCTCAGGAATACAGAGTCAGGATTCTCCCTTTTCCCTCCACAAAGCATCATGAGGGGGAGAAGGCATGAAAAAGTGGCAAATACCACCAATTGTGGGGGTAAGGCAAATCTCTGTCCATCTGTAGTTGGGTCAATCTCAATGACATCAAAAGAGAGTTTTTCCCCAGCTGAGATATTCAAGTATTTTGGAGAGAGATGTTCTAGGTTGACCCCGTTGTGTAATAGAGTTCAAATGCACACTTGCACCAGATTGCAAACTTAACTTAGAGGGCTTTTTCCAAAGTTCATGAACAACCTCATATTATGAAAGAGGACATTAGGAAGACTTTGAACAGCCAGTTTCTCAAACAACCGCTAAGTTCTCTGATGGCTCTCTTTTTTTTTTTTACTTTCACAGAGAATCTTCTTCAGCCAGATCATCTCTCTTTCATGCTGGCTACATGTCAGCTTTTCTGATCCCTTTACAACTGAGCTTAAAGATGGCAAGCAAGCTCCTTATAATAATAATAATAATAATAATAATAATAATAATAATAATAATAATAATAATAATAATAATACTAATAATAATAATAATAATAATAATAATAATAATAATAGTAAAGTTGGAAGGGACCTTGGAGGTCATCTAGTCCAACCCCCTGCTCAGGCAGGAAACCTTATACCATTTCGGACAAATGGCCATCCAGTCTCTTCTTAAAAACTTCTAGTGTTGGAGTGTTCACCGCTTCTGGAGGCAGATTGTTCCACTGGTTAATTGTTCTCACTGTCAGGAAGTTTCTCCTTAGCTCCAGGTTGCTTCTCTCCTTGCTTACTCATCCATGCTGCTGGCAAAGATCTAGTAACGTCAGGAGAAATGTTGCTGGCTTAATTTCTACAATCAAGGTTTCAATCAAAGTTCTCCTAAGTGGCCCAGAAAACTTATATTTTGTATTAATGCAGAAGTAATTTGATAATGAGGGGTCCTTGTCAATCCAATCGATAAGTAAAACGAAATAGTATGCTGCAAGAGAACTTATGTATTTATTTATATGTCCAATCGTTTTCTGAGAGATGCCTCCCACCTTAGTGGCAGATTTCTTGGTACAGATTGATGACTTGGGCCCAGTTGCAGGCTCACCTGGACTCTTCTTTCTTAGGTAAAGTGGTGAGGTCCACCACCTGCATTGATCGATATGATGGAAAAAAGCATCTCATTGGGTCTACCTGGAGTGCAGCTCATGGCTTCAGATGCCAGTGCCATGGAGATGGAACGACATGCTAAGAGAGGTAGAAAAAAGCTATGGGCGAGCATCAGGTGCATTGATTTGTGCATGTTTTCTCTTAGGTTAAACGTTTATTGAGATAGCACATATTCAGGGACACTTATTCTTAGGTTATTATTTCTTTAGCGTATGATGAGAAAATGACAGAAGGGAAGAAAACATATGCACACAACCCATATAATCATATACAAACCATCTACCAGGGTATGGCATTGGCCTCGTAACTGGTTGTCCAATCAGCTATCCAGGCGATTGCCTCTGGCATTGCTTCGTGCAGATCTTCTAGGGCAATGTTTCTCAACCTTGACAGCTTGAAGATGTGTGGACTTCAACTCCCAGAATTCCTCAACTAGCAAGGAGATTTTTAAGAAGAGGCTAGACAGTCACTTATCCGAGATGGTATAGGTTCTCCTGCTTGAGCAGGGGGCTGGACTAGAAGACCTCCAAGATCCCTTCCACCTCTATTCTATTCTAAAAGTTTGCATATCAACAGCACAAGGGTACACAGGATACATACATAATTAAACCATCTACATAAGTCTTCTACATCAGAGATAACTAGAGCAGAGGTTCACAACGTTTTGGGCAACTATCCAATTACATTGTGGAAGCCTCTTACTGCTCTGGGCCACCAACCCCTTTGGGATATTGGAATTCCTGGAAAGTGGGAATCTTGTTTCATCAAAAACAAGTTGGAACAAAGCACTCTGTGCACCCTTAACAGAAAAATCTACTGCAGGAAATCCATTGGAGAGCATGCGGTTCCCCTTGAGCAGAGCCACAGGACAAGAGCATGTGAGACGGCCACCAGGAGAGAAAGAGCCTGCAGGGAAAGCAAATCTACTCTGTCCAATGCCTTATTGAAGATTTGGATGGACAGACAAAAAGCATGCAGGAAGAGACATATAAAGAGGGGACTCAGAGAGGATTATCAAAGGATATTACTCTGAGGTTGAAAGAAAGCTCTAAAAGTCCTGATTCTGGCTTGGGAGTCCCTGGACATTCATGGGAGTAAGTCCCATTTCCAAGAGTAGGACAACTTATTGTTGGGCGGGCTACAATCCTTAAAATGCATAGGGCTCATCTTGGGAGATGTGGGGAGGAAGCTGCACATCTGGCTGTCTCAACTTCTCACATTCTGCTGGAGGAATTCAATCTCACCACAATTCGGACTTTTTCTAGCCATGTTGCTCTAAAGGTGACAAAATACTTTCCCTTCACCACATCTGCAAAGCAAACAAAAACTAGTCATAAAGCAAATGTTTTTCTTCTGGCAGTGGCTATTCTGACAAAACTTTCAGATTTTTTTTTTTTAAATTGCACAAGGGGTGGTCTTGTTTTTTGTATAAATTGGAGGAGCAGATTCCTTGCATCCTTCCTTGCATGACTTCAGAGAGAGGTGCTGCTCTTTGTCCTTCCTCCCTACCAAGAGTTTCCTGGGTCTTCCCCAAAGCCAAGATGGTAAGTAAAATGGTTTGTTTAACATTTGCAAGATGAGCTTTCACTGACGTGGATGTAATAGAACGGCTGGAGGAACGCAGTGGCCCCTTTGGGACAGTCACTCTCCCGCAGCCGAGCCCAGAGTCGTAGCTGTGGTTATAATCACGGGAGAAATACTCTGTACATTATTTAGATGCAATGAAGACAGAAATACAGAAAGAAATGAAGATCAAATGCCATCAGATATTTCTATAGAACTCCAAAAGAACTGTTTGCAAAACAGGGGTGTGGGATAGAATTTAAAATCCAGACGTTGCTGGTCTAAATTTTGGGCAAGGACTCAAAAGCAGAATTTATTTTCTAGTTATTAAAAAATATTAATGATAGATACACAAATGCAGAAATGCACTTTTTGGTATGGAGGGCACACCAAATCAGGAATACAGAGTCAGGATTGTCACTCCTCCCCCCAAACATCCCAGGTGGGAGAAAGTATGAAAAGAGGCAGAAACTGATGTGGGGGTAAGGCACATCTATGTGTCTCTCTCTGTGTGTGCGGGTCAATCCCAATGATATCAGTGGAGGGTTTTGCCTCTGGAGGGGGAAAGGACTGAAAGACATTCCACGCTGAGGACTACTACCATAGTGGATGAACAAATGGCTGAAATATTGGGGTATCCTGGATTGTTTGCTATTGACACAAAAGGGGAGGGAGATGTTCCAGGTTGACGCTCTTGCGAAACAGAGATCCAAATGCACACTTGCACAAGATTGTAAACTTAACCCAGAGGGCTTTTTCTAAAGTTCATGAACAACATTGCATTATCAAACAGGACATTAGTAAACTTTGAACAGTCAGTTGCTCAAACAACCACTAAGTTCTCTGTGGTGGCTTACATTTTCTTATTTTCCTTTCTCAGAGAGTCTTCTTCAGTCTGATCATCTTCTCTTTCATGCTGGCTACATGCCAAGGAGCCTGCGGTAGAGGTCCCCTTGTACCTGAGCCTACAGATGGTAACCAAACTCTTTATAAATTTGCACAAAATTGTACTGCTTACAAAGATTTAATAATGCCAGGAGAAATATTGCTGGCTTAATTTCTACACCCCAAGTTTTCATTAAAGATCTATTAACTTGGCCACAAAATACCTTCTGTATTAATGAAGATGTCATTTGATCATCAGGGGTCCTTACAAATCTGATCAATAAAATAAAATGCTTTGCATCAAATGCAGAGAATTTGTATACTGATTACATTTGTCCAATAGCAGATTTTCTAAAAGTAACCTCCAACTTTAGCAGGCTTCTCAGTACAGCTGGTTGATTTGGATTCTGTTGTAGGTTCAATTTTTCACTCTTCAATTCTTTTTTTTTCGGTAAAGCCATGGCACCAAAGAAATGTGTGGATCCTAATGATGGGAGAAAGCATCTCATTGTATCAACTTGGAATACAGCTGATTGTTTAAGATGTGAATGCGACAGTGATGGATTGAGCTGCTGCCACAGGTAGGAAGAGATTCCAGGCAAGCATGAGATGTACTATGCATGTTTTCTCTTAGGTTAAGGCAGAAGCATTCACTGAGATAGCACCTAGGCAGACAGACCTTCTACCCAAATCTTCTGCATCAGAGATGCCTAGAGTGCTGCTGGAAGCAAACAAAGAGCAAATTCAACAAGAGGAACTAAGAACTTACACTTACTTTCTGGCAACAGGGACAGGAAAGTGTAATTACATCACTCCTTTTGCATTTGCAGACCACTGACCACCCACCCTATTTTGAGTGTTCAGGTCTCTCTTAGGTAAGGAGGAGGAGGGACCACTTTCCAGGATATGGACGCTAGCTGGGCAGGTCCTTTGTAGGTGGTGGAGATACGGCCGAGTCTTGTTATTTCAGAGGAGCTTAAGCCAGTTGCTCTTGAGGAGCTGGACATGAGCTTTGTGAGTGTGCGATTGGTGACCAATGTTCTGGATCCTTGCACTTCCTGGTTGGTTAAGACCTCCTGGGAGTGGGCAAGTAGTTGATCTGAGGCTATTTAATGGCCCTCTGTGCAACAGGGTGAAACCACCTGCTATCTCAAGAGGCCACCCTGAGACCCAACAGACCACATTGATCCAGTCTCCAAGCTTCCCTTTTTGTAGAAGATTGTTGAGAGAGTGGTTGGTGCACAGAGGGACCAAGTTGAAGCAATTTGTCCAGACCCTTTTTAGTCTGGCTTCAGAGTGGGAAATAGCCTTGAGATGGCATTGGTTACATTTCTTGATAATCTTTGGAGAGACTGGGATGGAGTGGTGTAACAATTCTGGCCTTACTGGACTTCTCAGGGACTTTCAATACCTTCCTGTTTGGATAACTACAATCAGCTCTACATGGGCTGTCCTTGAAGATCACCCAGAAGCTACAACTGCTCTAGAATGTGAAGTCACGTGGAGTCATAAGTACACCTAGATTTACCCACATTTACCCACACCTCTGTTGCATGAGCTGCACTGGGTCCCAGACCCCAGCCTTCCAAAACTCACTTGTGACATAAAACCAGCACTGGGATAGAGGAGATTGATGAAAGTGCTTGTGGTGAACTATTTGCTATAGGTTTTTATTCTTGGTGATTTTAACAGATTTGTATGTATTAATTGTACAATGATACATTTTTAACTGTTGGCTGGGAGCCATCCAGAGGTTAGTATAAGATGGGCAGGTATATCAATGGTTTAAATAAGTCCATATTTCAATAAACAATAACTACTTCATGATAGTCACCCATGCTTAACCTAGATCAATATGTGATATGTTCCTCCTTTGCTAATACTACTAACATTGACATGTATTGATAAGTTTACCCACATACTTATCTTTCCAACACTGAGGAAGCGGTATTATGTGGAGATTCAGGATTGTTGGATGCAGAAGGGAGCAGAGAAACTGAGGGTGGCAAGGAGCAGAATTGCTTTTTGCTTTCTTTCCTTTCTCCTGGCTTCTCTGGACTCCGGGAACAGCTGGGCAATCATTTTGTCCAACCTGCTGATCATTATTGCAGGTCTCCAAGAAGCTCATTACCCTTGTTGCAATCAATACGAGCATTCAAAATGAATTTCTGGGTGTCTCAATCCTGAGATTTCTCCGTGAAAAACAGCATTTCCAAGAATTGGGTTTTTAGCATCAAGCCAAGCCTTGGCTGAATCAACCTTTCTCCCAGAAAGTTTCAATAGCTGTCTGCAAATTCTAAGGTGGCAGGTGATCTTAGAGGTGTTTTCTTAAAATCACCGTTGACTGATCATAACTTCATCTTTTTTCTCTTTTTTCCACTTTGAAGGTATGGTGGTCTTGCTGGAAGAGCAGGATGCAAAACAGTGTTGAATCGAGTAACATGTGAATATGAATTCTATAGGCTCGATGACCCATCAAAGCGCTGTGGTGCCTGATCTCTTCACTTGGACCCACTGGAATAACTCTCTCATGTGTAAAAGAACCTGAATAAATCTCTCACACCAGCATCTTAATCTTTTTCCTTGTCTTTTCTTTTATTCAAAACAATTGTGTAAACCATGAAGCTGGTGCTATGATGTCAGCCGTGCAGTATGGGAGGATACGGCCTGCATCAGTTTGGCATTGTGTAACAACACTTGAGCATTTCTGTGGCTCGTTGGAAAGCTCCTAAAGAGCAAGAAAGAAGTAAAAGCATTAGACTCTCTGGCAAAGGAAAAAAAAAAAGCCAGGACAGATCTAAGTAGCTGTTAGAAAATGTAGCTGTCCAAGGTCTTTCTAATCTGTTCAATAATATGATGTTTGTGGACTTTGGAAAAAGGCCTGTAGGTTAAGTTTACAATCTTGTGCAAGTGTGTACTTGGATCTCTATTGCACAACTGTGTCAACCTGGAACATCTCCCTCACCTCTTTGTGCCAGCTGCACACAATCCAGGATGCCCGAATATCTGGGCCATTTGTTCATCCTCCTAGTTGTTGTCAGCATGGAATGTCTTTCAGTCTTTCCTCTCCAGAGGCAAAACTCTCAGCTGATGTTGTAGGATTGACCCCCCCCCCCATCACCACCGGGAGGGAAATGGGCCTTAGAGCCAATCCACTTCTGCCACGTTTTCTTGCGGTTTCCCACTCGTGATACTATGTGGAGGGAAAGTGACAATTCTGACTCTATGTTTTGGCATACATTAAAATGAAATTTCGTTGCATTCAGCTCTCAGAGGGTCACCACCTCCTATATACACTACATAAATATAACAAAAATAAATAAATACAGAATTATGCATATACCCACATATATTATATGACACAGAAAAACAACGGTCTAGTTTGAGTTATGTATACATGTGCATAGCGAGAAAAATTAATCTTGGGAGTTTACCAGACGGATGGCATAGGGAACAAAGCTGTTACAGAATCGGGTAGTCCTGCTAGAAATACTTCAAAACCTCCTCCCAGAGGGGAGCAACAGAAACAGACCGTAAAGTGGATGCGTGGGGTCTCTAGCAATGCTTTGAGCTCTAAGCACACAGCGCTTATAAGCAGCATCCTGAATACCAGGGAATGAGCTTCCTATGATCTTCTCGGCTGTCCTTACCACTCTCTGTGTGGACTTTCTATCTGAGGCCCTGCTGCCACCAAAGCAGACAGGGATGCATTTTGTTAAAATGCTTTCAATTGTGCCTCTGTAAAAAGTGGCCAGGACAGAAGGAGAAAGATGTGATCTCTTCATCCGACGCAGGAAATGCAGACACTGGTTTGCACGCTTCACTAAGGATGAGACGTGGAGAGACCAATTCAGATTGTTAGTTGGAATAGACAACATCACCACCAGATGGATTTCTAACTGGCTGATAAACCGTACTCAACAAGTAGTCTTTAATAGTACTACATCCACATGGAGAGAAGCAAGCAGTGGGGTACCACAAGGCTCCATCTTAGGCCCAGTACTCTTCAATATCTTCATAAATGACTTAGATGAGGGAATAGAAGGGGATCTCATCAAATTTGCAGATGACACTAAACTGGCAGGAGTAGCCAACACCCCAGAAGACAACCTCAGAATCCAAAAAGATCTTGACAGACTGGAACAATGGATCCTATCCAACAAAATGAGTTTTAATGTGGAGAAAAGGAAGGTTTTACACCTGGGCAGGAAAAACCAAAGGTGCAAGTACAGATTAGGTGAAACCTGGCTCAAAAACAGTAACTGTGAGAGGGACTTTGGAGTCCTAGTGGACGATCACTTAAACATAAGGACAATTAACCAGTGGAATAGCTTGCCTTCAGAAATCATCGGCACTCCATCACTGGAGGTTTTTAAGAAGAGACTGGACAGTCACTTGTCTGAGATGGCTGGATTAAAAGACCTCCAAAATCACTTCCAGATTCTATTCTATTCTATTCTATTCTATTCTATTCTATTCTATTCTATTCTATTCTATTCTATTCTGCTCTATTCCACTCCATATATTCTATTCTATTCTATTCTATTCTATTCTATTCTATTCTATTCTATTCTATTCTGAAGCATCAAACATGTTCTAGAAATGGTTTACAGCAACATCTGTGGCCAGTGCAAAGAATTGCACAATGATGAAATAGACAATTGTGGAAGCCTCTTAGTGCTCTGGGCCACCAACCCCTTTGGGTTATTGGAACAAAGCACTCTGTGCACCCTTAACAGAAAAATCTACTGCAGGAAATCCATTGGAGAGCATGCGGTTCCCCTTGAGCAGAGCCACAGGACAAGAGCATGTGAGACGGCCACCAGGAGAGAAAGAGCCTGCAGGGAAAGCAAATCTACTCTGTCCAATGCCTTATTGAAGATTTGGATGGACAGACAGAAAGCATGCAGGAAGAGACATATAAAGAGAGGACTCAGAGAGGATTATCAAAGGATATTACTCTGAGGTTGAAAGAAAGCTCTAAAAGTCCTGATTCTGGCTTGGGAGTCGCTGGACATTCATGGGAGTAAGTCCCATTTCCAAGAGTAGGACAACTTATTGTTGGGCGGGCTACAATCCTTAACATGCCTAGGGCTCATCTTGGGAGATGTGGGGAGGAAGCTGCACATCTGGCTGTCTCAACTTCTCACATTCTGCTGGAGGAATTCAATCTCACCATAATTCGGACTTTTTCTAGCCATGTTGCTCTAAAGGTGACAAAATACTTTCCTTTCATCACATTTACAAAGCAAACAAAAACTAGTCATAAAACAAATGTTTTTCTTCTGGCAGTGGCTATTCTGGCAAAATTTTCAGAATTTTTTTCCCCAAAATTGCGCAAGGGGCGGTCTTGGTTTTCGTATAAATTGGAGGAGCAGATTCCTCGGTGGCTTCAGAGAGAGGCGTCCCTCCTTCTCCTTGCTCCCTACCAAGAGTTTCCTGGGTCTTCCCCAAAGTCAAGATGGTAAGTAAAATGTCTTTTTCTTTCTTCACAACCAGAGCTGAGATGACACGAGGAGAGAAGGGCTGGAGGACTGAGGTGGCCCCTTTGGGACAGTCACCCACTCCAGCAGAGCCCAGAGTCGTAGCTGTGGTTATAATAACGGGAGAAATACTCTGTACATTATTTAGATGCAATGAAGACAGAAATACAGAAAGAAATGAAGATCAAATGCCATCAGATGTTTCTATAGAACTCCAAAAGAACTGTTTGCAAAACAGGGGTGTGGGATAGAATTTAAAATCCAGACATTGCTGGTCTACGTTTTGGGCAAGGACTCAAAATCAGAGTTTATTTTCTAGTTATTAAAAAAATATTAATGATAGATACACAAATGCAGAAATGCACTTTTTGGTATGGAGGGCACACCAAATCAGGAATACAGTCAGGATTGTAACTCCCCCCCCCCAAACATCCCAGGTGGGAGAAAGTATGAAAAGAGGCAGAAACTGATGTGGGGGTAAGGCACATCTATGTGTCTCTCTCTGTGTGTGCGGGTCAATCCCAATGATATCAGTGGAGGGTTTTGCCTCTGGAGGGGGAAAGGACTGAAAGACATTCCACGCTGAGGACTACTACCATAGTGGATGAACAAATGGCTGAGATATTTGGGTATCCTGGATTGTTTGCTGTTGACACAAAAAGGGGAGGGAGATGTTCCAGGTTGACGCTCTTGCGAAACAGAGATCCAAATGCACACTTGCACAAGATTGTAAACTTAACCCAGAGGGCTTTTTCTAAAGTTCATGAACAACATTGCATTATCAAACAGGACATTAGTAAATTTTGAACAGTCAGTTGCTCAAACAACCACTAAGTTCTCTGTGGTGGCTTACATTTTCTTATTTTCCTTTCTCAGAGAGTCTTCTTCAGTCTGATCATCTTCTCTTTCATGCTGGCTACATGCCAAGGAGTCTGCGCTCCACGTCCTGAGCATATAGAGGGTAACCAAACTCTTTATACATTTGCACAAAACTGTACTGTTTACGGAGGTTCAGTAATGCCAGGAGAAATATTGCTGGCTTAATTTCTACACCCCAAGTTTTCATTAAAGATCTATTAACTTGGCCACAAAACACCTTCTGTATTAATGAAGATGTCATTTGATCAACAGGGGTCCTTACAAATATGATCAATAAAATAAAATACTTTGCATCAAATGCAGAGAATTTGTATACTGGTTACATTTGTCCAATAGCAGATTTCTAAAAGTAACCTCCAACTTTAGCAGGCTTCTCAGTACAGCTTGTTGATTTGGATTCTGAGTGTAATTTCCACTCTTCCATTCTTTTTTCTTAGGTGAAGAGGCGACAAGGATATGTGTTGATCCTAAAGACAGGAGCAGGCATCTCGTTGTATCAAAATGGAATTCAGCTGGTTGTACAATATGTGAATGCTTCGAAGGTGGATTGAGCTGCTGCCTCAGGTAGGAAGAGATTCCAGGCAAGCATGAGATGTACTATGCATGTTTTCTCTTAGGTTAAGGCAGAAGCATTCACTGAGATAGCACCTAGGCAGGCAGACCTTCTACCCAAATCTTCTGCATCAGAGATGCCTAGAGTGCTGCTGGAAGCAAACAAAGAGCAAATTCAACAAGAGGAACTAAGAACTTACACTTACTTTCTGGCAACAGGGACAGGAAAGTGTAATTACGTCACTCCTTTTGCATTTGCAGACCACTAACATGCTGCCCTATTTTGAGTGTTCAGGTCTCTCTTACGTAAGGAGGAGGAGTAGGGACCACTTTCCAGGATATGGACCCTAGCTGGGCAGGTCCTTTGTAGGTGGTGGAGATATGGCCGAGTCTTGTTATTTCAGAGGAGCTTGAGCCAGTTGCTCTTGAGGAACTGGACATGAGCTTCGTGAGTGTGAAATTGGTGACCAATGTTCTGGATCCTTGCACTTCCTGGTTGGTTAAGATCTTCTGGGAGTGGGCAAATAGTTGATCTGAGGCTATTTAATGCCCCTTTGTGGAACAGGGGTGAAACCACCTGCTGTCTCAAGAGGCCACCCTGAGACCCAACAGAGAACATTGATCCAGTCTCCAAGCTTCTCTTTTTGGAGAAGATTGTTGAGAGAGTGGTTGGTGCACAGAGGGGCCAAGTTGAAGCAATTGATCCAGACCCTTTTCAGTCTGGCTTCAGAGTGGGACCCTGCTGAGCATTATTGCAGGTCTCCAGGAAGCTCATTACCCTTGTTGCAATCAATACGGGCATTCAAAATGAATTTCTGGGTTTGGATTTTAGATTTAGATTTTATTAGATTTATACCCCGCCCTTCTCCTGGCGGACCCAGGGCGGCTTACAGCAAGCTAAAAACAGATAAAGACCTTACAAAACACCATTTTAAAATACTATTAAAAGAAATATTAATTTTGCCGTTTCATTTAAAATTTTATGAACACCCAATATAAAATCAAATTAAAATCAATCTAAAATACCCCTCAGGCCAGCCCCGCTAGCTGGAATAGCCATGTCTTGAGGGCGCGGCGGAAGGAGGGGAGATCCGGAATGACCCGGATCTCTGGGGGTAGTTCGTTCCATAGGGAGGGGGCTCCAACAGAGAAGGCCCTCCCCCTGGGGGTCGCCAGCCGGCACTNTGATAATCAGCACCTTGAAGCGCACTCGAAAGGCCACCGGTAGCCAGTGCAGTTCGCGCAGCAGCGGCGTTACATGGGAGCGACGAGTAGCTCCCATCACCGCTCGTGCGGCTGCATTCTGGACTAACTGGAGCCTCCGAGTGCTCCTCAAGGGGAGCCCCATGTAGAGAGCGTTGCAGTAGTCCAGGCGGGAGGTGACTAGAGCATGGGTAACTGTGCGCAAGGCATCCCGGTCCAGGAAAGGCCGCAACTGGCGAACCAGGCGTACCCGGTAAAACGCCCCCCTGGCCACGGCCGTCAATTGATCTTCTAGTGTCAGCCGTGGATCCAGGAGGACACCCAGATTGCGTACCCTCTCTGAGGGAGCCAAAATTTCACCCCCTATAGTCAGCGACGGAGTCAGCTGACTATGCCTGGGAGCCGGCAACCACAGCCACTCAGTCTTGGAAGGGTTGAGTCTGAGTCTGTTTCTCCCCATCCAGACCCGTACAGCCTCCAGGCACCGGGCCATCACGTCAAGGGCATCATTGGGGTGGCATCATTGGGGTGGCATCATTGGGGTGGCATCATTGTCTCATTGGGGTGGCATCATTGGGGTGGCATCATTGTCTCAATCCTGAGATTTCTCCATGAAAAACAGCATTTCCAAGAACTGGGTTTTTAGCATCAAGCCAAGCCTTGGCTGAATCAACCTTTCTCCCAGAAAGTTTCTATTTCATAAATTTTTATTAATTTTCAAATAAGCAAATTCTTAATACAAATATGGTGTACATCATTAAAAAGAAAACATATTAAATATAATCATAAAAGAATATTTTCAGAGGTGATCGGCCAGCCGCCCCCCGCATCCGCCCTCTCTTTCACCCTTCCTACCTGCTTCCCTCTTCCTCTCCTCCCCTCCTACCTACTCCTCTGTCCTCTTTCCTCCTCCCTTTCAACTACCCTACACATCCCACCTCCTTCCTTTCCTCATCCTTCGGATGCAGTTTGGGGGTGCTAGCCGACCATCTCCTCTTCAAAGAATAAAAAATACATTGTTTCTCTATAACATATTAATACACCAAATTTTACATATCTTTACCCCTTCATCCCCTTCCCCCCTCCCCCCCTCCCAGAAAGTTTCAATAGTTGTCTGCAAGTTCTAAGGTGGCAGGTGATCTTATAGGTATTTTCTTAAAATCACCGTTGACTGATAATAACTTCTTCTTTCATCTCCTTTTCCCCCTTTGAAGGCATGATGCTATTCCTTTCAAGCATGGATGCGAATCAGTGTTGAATCAAGTAACATGTGAATATGAATTCTATAGGGATGATGACCCATCAAAGCGCTGTGATGCCTGATCTCTTTACCGGGACCCACTGGAATAAATCTCTCATGTGTAAAAAAAACCTGAATAAATCTCTCACATCAGCATCTTAATCTTTTTCCTTGTCGTTTCTTTTATTCAAAACAATTGTGTAAAACATGAAGCTGGTGCTATGATGTCAGCCGTGCAGTATGGGAGGATACGGCCTGCATCAGTTTGGCATTGTGTAACAACACTTGAGCATTTCCGTGGCTCGTTGGAAAGCTCCTAAAGAGCAAGAAAGAAGTAAAAGCATTAGAAGTGAGAATTCATTGTCCATTTTTCATTCTGACATTCTTTAGGAGGGCATCTTCTGCTGGCATTATAATTCTGCCAAGGTACCGCTTCCAAGTGGACATAGGAAACGGTGGTTTTGTGCTAAATTGGTGAACCGATTTTAATTCAGCCATGAAAAGAACATTTTTTTAATGCTGGGCAAAGCTTTTTTTGGAGCCATATAAGATTGAGCTTCCCCAATATTGCAAATGCCACAGAGTGGAACTGGGACAGGGGACAATACTAGTCCTCAATGACTGTAATGGAATCTGCCCATATATGACGGACATAAAGCGTTTCATCATGTAACCAACCTGATTTTATAGTCTTTTTTTGTAGTCATTAAGCAAATCACTATTATTATTATACATATATTTTTTGTCTCACAGTCAGCCAGATGTTCAGACTGTATTTGACAATTTTATCCATCTATTGATTCTTTCCCAAGTACCTGGGATAGGCAGATGTGGACATTTGGTGGTGTTCTTGTTGCAGAATATAAGCTGTTCCAAACAAAGGTGCCTTTTGCAATTGACTGATGGTGAATTTGTCAATGCCCCATGGTGTTCAAGAGGAGCTTCAGTTGCTTTGAGATTGCACCCAGGGTGCCTATTACTATTAGTAGTACCCTTGCTTGCTTTTGCCACAGTCGCTCTATTTGTATTTCAATGCTGTGTCCCACTCTGAAGCCAGACTCAAAGGGGTCTGGATAATTTGCTTCAATTTGGTCCCTCTGTTGCTGGATACCATCCTTTCTTTCAATAATCTTCCTCCAAAGGAAGTAATATATCTGAGTCCTTTCTTTATACGGTGTTTCCTGCAGGCTCTTTTACAATCTTGGGGTTTTTTGTCCTGCTCTGCTCCTGCCCATTTGCTCTCTGGCTCTGCTAGAGGAGAGCTTCATACTTTCCCATGGACCTTTTGTAGGAGATGTTTCTGGTGAAGGTGCAAAGAGTGCTTTGCTCCAACTCTTGGTCCTTGCTGGAACAAAATTTCCACTTTCCAGGAATTTCAGTATTCCAAGATGTTAAATGGCCCAGAGCAGTAAGAGGCTTCCGTAATAGTCAATTTCCTTCTAGTGCAGTTATTTGCATTGGCCACAAATGTTGTTGTAAACTACTTCTAGAGCATAAGATGGTTTTTTCTTCTCAAGAAATATGCATCTGATCTCTTTTGCTATTAAACAGCAGGAATAGTTGATTGAACCATGCATGGCTTTATTCCTGGACACTTTAGCCAAAGTTTCCACTTCAATTTAGAAGTTTCAAATTCTCACATTCTGCTGGAGGCTTTCAATCTCACCATTATTTGGTCTTTTTCAAGCCACGTTGTTTTAAAGCTGACAGAATACTTTCTCTTTATCACATCTACAAACCAAGCACCAATCATATGTTCTTTAGTGTCATAGGCTTAGGTAAACTGTTTGGCTGACTTGTGTTGCTATTTTATCCTGTTTCCTACACCATGTGATTTTCATAATCCATATCACAGTCAATATCCTTCCCTTTTGTAGGGTTGACACTAGCTTCACGTTTTACGTAATTCTTACTTAATAAAAAGAAAAGACAAAAAAAGATTAAGATGCTGATAAGAGATTTATTCAGGTTCGTGTACACATGAGAGATTACAGGTTCATCTATGTGAAGGGATGAGAATCCAAGTTTAACTGCGCTGTGATGGGTCATCAAGCCTATAGGATTCATGTTGGCATGTTACTGGATTTATCACTGTTTTGTTTCCTTCAACAGATCCAATACCACCGTATCTTTGAAGGAAAAAAAGGAGGTGGAGAAGGAGGAAGAAGGAGAGATTATGATCAGTCAAAGTTGATTTTAATTGGCAAATGCCTGTAAGATTATCTGCCCCCTTAGAACTTGCAAGGAGCTAGTGAAACTTCCTGGGAGAAAGGTGGATTTCAGCTAAGGCTTGGCCTGATTTTAAAAACCCAATTCTCACCAATCCCGCTTTGCGTGGAGAATTCTAAAGGCTGAGACACGTAAAAATTGGTTTTCGGTCTCCCTGTGATTTGTTGCAAAAAGCATAATGGGCTTGCTGGAGACCTGCAACCATGGCCAGCAGGGTGGACAAAGGGACAGGCCAGCTGTTCCTCAGTCCTGATTGGCCCGTAGCAAGGAAGGGAAGCAGGGAGAAATTCTGCTCCTTGTCAGCCTCAGTTTCCCTGCTCCCTTCTGCATCCAACAATCCTGAACCTCCACATAATATCCTCAGTATTGGAAAGATAAACAAGTGGCTGAACTTGTCCATAGTCTTGAATGTTAACATTATTAGCAAGAGAGGAACATACCACATATTGATCTGAATTTGGCATGACTGATTATCATGAAGCAGTTATGATTTATTGAAATATGGATTTATTTAAATCATGACATACCTGCCCATCTTATACTAACTCAGGGTGGTTGCCAGCCACAGTTAAACTGTATCATTGTACAATTATTATATACATGTCTATTAAAATCAAAAATAATAAAAAAACCTGTAGCAAATAGTTGACCACAAGCATTCTCATCAGCCTCACCTATCCCGGTGCTCGTTTCATGTCTTAAATGTGTGTTGGAAGGCTAGGGTCTGGGGACCCAGTGCAGTTCATGCAACAGCAGTGTGATGTGGGTAAATCTAGGTGTACTCATGACTGCACATGACTCCACATTCTGAACCAGTTCAGTTTCTGGGTGATCTTCGAGGACAGGTCCATGTAGAACAGATTGTAGTTATCCAAACAGGAAGTGACCAAGGCATGAGTGACCAAGGCATGAGTGGCCTCTGGGTGAGAAGGGGTGCAATTGACACACTAGTCAAAATTGAACAAAAGCCCCTGTAGCCATGGCTGCCACCAGCTCCTTGAGTAGGAGCTGTGAGTCTAGGAAGACCACAAAATTGTCTACCAGCTCAGTCTGGGGGAGTGCCACCCTATGCAGAGTCAAAGACGATATATCAGCTTGTCAGGGTTGAGTCAAAGTCATTTCCTCCCCATCCTTTAAGGACCTCCATGTACTTGGCCAGAACTGCCACAGCATCATCTCGCTGACTAAGAATGGAGATCTATGACTGGGTATCATCCGCATGATGATTCTGCACTCCACTGATGGATGACTTCCCTCAAAACTTCATGTAGATGTTGAAAAGGTAAAAGTCTTGATCCCTGAGGTGCCCATATTGCAGAGAACCTGACCTCTCCTGCTCCACCAAAACCAACTGGAACTGGCAATGGTGGAAGGAAGAGAACTACTGAAAAACAATGTCTCCCACTCACAATCCTGAAAGTTCGTCCAGAAGAGAATGATGGTTGATGGTACTGAAAGTCACTGAGAAGTCCAGAAAGGCCAGAATGGTTACACTACTCCATCCCAAGCTCTCCAAGTGTAACCAATGCGATTTCAATGCTATGTCCCACTCTGAAACCAGACTGAAAAGGGTCTGGATAAATTGCTTCAACTTGGTCCCTCTATGCACCAACCACTCTCTCAACAATCTTCTCCAAAAAGGGAAGCTTGGAGACTTGATTAATGTTGTCTGTTGGGTCTAAGGGGGGCATCTTGACACAGCAGGAGGTTTCACCCTCTTCTACAAAGAGCCATTAAATAGCCTCAGATCAACCACTTACCCACTCCCAGGTGGTCTTAACCAACCAGGAAGGGCAAGGGTCCAGAACATTGGTCACCAATCTACTAAGATCCATATCCAGTTCCTCAAGAGCAACTGACTCAAACTTATACCAGATAACAGGACTCAGTCAGGATCTGCCCAGCTAAGGTTCAGCTCTGAGGAAAGATACTCTATCTGAAAGATGGAATATTCCTCACAGCCATCCAGGGAAGCCTCTCCCACCTGCCCCTTACCCAAGAGATACCTAATCACCCAAAATAGAGCTGCTGGTCAATTATCTGCATGTGCAAAAAGGGTGGAGAGGTAATTACACTTTCCTGTCCCTGTTGCTTTCTAAGGAAAGGCTCTTACTTGCCATCTTTGGCTTTGCTCTTTGTTGGTCTCCAGCAGCACTCTAAGTATCTCTAATGCAGAAGAGTTATGTAGAAGGTTTATCTACGTATATGGATACCTGAATATGTGCTATCTCAATGAATGCTAAAGAGAAAATGTGCAAATTAATATATCTGATGCTTGCCTGGAGCCTCTTCCTACCTGTGGCAACATGAGAATCCACTTTCGAGGCACTCGCATCTATAGCATTGATCTGTGTTCCAAGTGGACACAAGGAGATGCTTCTTGTTATCAAATATGTCAACACATGTGTTAGGCATGACCGGTTTACCTAAGAAAAAAGAATTAAAGAATTGAAAGTTGAACTTGCAGCAGAATCCAAACCGCCAAGTTGTACCGAGAAGCCTGCTGCTAGAGTTGGAGACCACTACTACCAGAAATCTACTATTGGATAAACGTGACAGGTATATAAATTTACTGCATTTGCCAAATACTATTATATTTTACTGATTGGTTAGATTTGTAAGGACCCCTGATGATCAGCTGACTTCTGCATTAATACAGGTGTTTCCTGGCCCTCTTTAATGAAAACCTGGGTTGTAAAAATGAAGCCCACAACATTTCTCCTGGCATCACTAAAACCTGGCAAGCAGTACAGTGAAGATTTGTTCAGAGGTATAAAGAGTTTGGTTACCATCTATAAGTTTAGCTTCAAAGCGACCCTGAAAACATGCTCCTTGACATGTAGCCAGCACGAAAGAGAAGACAATCAGGCTGAAGAAGACTTTCTGAGAAAGGGGAAAAAAGAGAAAAAAATAAGCCATGGGAGACCTTACTGATAGTTTCAAAAACTGGATGTTTAAAGTCTAGCTGATGTCCTCCCCAATAATCTGATGATCTTCATGAACTTTGGGGAAAGCCCTCTAGGTTAAGTTTACAATCTTGTGCAAGGGTGCATTTGGATCTCTGTTGCACAACTGGGTCAACCTGGAAGGTCTCCCTCCCCTCTTTGTGCCAACTGCACACACTCCAGGATACCCGAATATCTCGGCCATTTGTTCCCTAGAAGTCCTCACCATGGAAGGTCTCTCAGTCCTTCTCCCCCTCCAGAGGCAACATTGTTGGGATTGACCCCACACAGATGGAGGAAAAGTGTCTTAGCCCCACCTCAGCTTCTGTCCCTTTCTCATGCCTTTTCCCACCAGTGATGCTTTCTGGAGGAAAAATGACAGTCCTGTCCCTGTATTCCTCAGTTGCCGTGTCCCTCATACCAAACAGTGCATTTCTGTATTTATCTATCCGTCATTAATCTTTCTAAATAGATAGATAAAATAAACTCTGTTTGAAGTCTTTCCCCAACATCTAATTTAAACGTATTCCACTCACCCCAAAATGCAATTAATTGGCTTTGCGATGAATTCTTGTTGTCCTAACTTTCTTTTGGCGTTCCAAAGAAACATCTGATGCCATTTAATTCCTTCCTGTGTTTCTATTTTTATTTTATCTAAATAATGTACAGAACGAAGCTCTTATTATTTTCCCCGAAGTTACAAACTTGCGGGATGGTTCGGCTGCAGGAGAGTGACTGTCCCAAAGGGGCCATTTCAGTCCTCCAGCCATTCTCTTCTTACGTCTTAAGTCAAATCAATCTCTGGTTGCAAAAGAAGAACAAATAATTTTACTTACCATTTTGGCTTTGGGGAAAACCCAAGAGACTCTTGGTAGGGAGGAATTACCGGGAGTAGCAGTTCTGTCTGAGTTCAGCAAGGAATCTGCTCCTCCAATTTATATGAAAAGGAAGACAACCCCTTGTGCACTTTTTTAAAAAAAACAAAAAACGAGTGAAAGTTTTGTCAGAATATCCACTTCCAGAGGGAAAACATTTGCTTTACAAATAGTTTCATGTTTGTTTTGTAGATGCGATAAAGGGAAAGTATTTCATCAGCTTCAGAACAACGTGACTAGAGAAAGACCAAGTTATAGAGAGATTGAAAATCTCCAGCAGAATGTGAGAAGTTGAAACAGCTGGAGGTGCATCCCCCCTACCCATCTTCCCCATTTTAAGGATTGTAGACCACAAGGAAATTGACTGTCCTACTCTAAGAAGTGGGGCTTACACTCATTCTTTCCCAGGGACTTGCAAACTAAAAGCAGGTGTTTTTAGAACTTTAGGAATGCCCTCTGAGTCTTCTCTTTATATGGCGCTCCCTGCATGCTCTTTGTCTGTCCATTCAAATCTTCAAAATGGCGTTTGACAGAGTAAGACTTGTTTTTGCCCTGCATTAGTCCTGCCCACTTGCTTTTGGACTCTGCTCCAGGGGAGGTTCATACTTTCCCATGGACCTCTTGTAGGAGATGTTTCTGGTGAAGGTGCACAGAGCTGCTTTTCTCCAGATCTTGGTCTTTGCTGAGACATGATGTGCACTTTCCACTTTCCAGGAATTCCAATATTCCAAAGTGGTTGGTGGTCCAGAGCACTAAGAGGCTTCCATAATTCTCAATTTCCTTCTTGTGCAGATCTTTGCATTGGCCACAAATGATGCTGTAAACCACTTCTAGGGGATAAGATGCCTCTTCTTCTCAAGAAATGTGCATCTAATTTTTATTTTTATTTTTTTAAAGAGCAGGGATACTTGATTGAACCATGCATAGCTTTATTCCTTTGGCTAAAGTCTCCAGTCCTATGCCATGTTCTTTTGTTTCAAAAGCTTAAATACCCTGTTTATTTGTCTTGTCTGGCTATTTTGCCTGGTTTTCTGCACACTGCGATTTACTCAGTCCACTTTTCTGGAGTACGTCTGTCAGAAGTACTTCTGCATATTGAGTCACATATCAATGATGCTTTTCAAACTTTACTTCACATCCTTTCTGCATCCTATAGTTTGCCTAAAGCAACCTGGATTGCAAATTTGAAAGATTTGATGCATTATGGAGTGAGGAGTGCCTTATTCCCACATCAGTTACTGCCCCCTTTTTAATGCCTTCTCTCACCCCAGATCCTTTTTGGGGGGGGTAGTGGTGGTAAGGGGCAATTGTGCTTCAGTATTACTGAGTTGATACGTACTCTATAAAAAAGTGTGTTTGTGCATTTGTGTAACTAACATTAATCCTACTAAATACTGTGGTTGTTTTAACCATTCAGTCATGTCCGACTCTTGGAGACTTTACAGGCAAGTGCTCTCCATGCTACCCTTTTAAGCACAGCTTCTTTCAGCTGTTGGATGTTCAACTTTGTATCAGATTGGATGTTACATCAGATTAGATGTTACTAAATACTGTAGCTAGCAAATAAACTCTACTGGAGTCATTGCTCAAAAATTATACCAACAAAAACTGGATTTCACATTCAGTCCACATTAAATATCATTTTGTTGGACAGGGCTCATTGTTTAAGTCTGTCAAGATCTTTTTGGATCTTGAGCTTGTCTTCTGGGTGTTGGCTACTCCTGCCAGTTTGGTGTCATCTGCAAATTTGATGAGTTCCCCTTCTATTCTCTCATCTAAGTCATTGATGAAGATGTTGAAGAGTCCTGGGCCTAAGATGGAATCTTGTGGTACCCCACTGCTTACTTCTCTCCATGTGGATGTCGTGCCATTGAGGACTACTCATTGAGTACAGTTTGCCAGCCATCTGGTGGTGATGCTGTCTATCTCACATTTTTCTAGCTTACCAACAAATAGGTTGTGGTCTACTTTGTCAAATGCCTTACTGAAGTGTAAGTATACTATGTCCACAGCATTTCGCAGGTCTACTAATTTAGTCACTTTATCAAAGAATGAAATAAGATTGGTTTCGCATGATCTGTTTTTAACAAACCCGTGTCGGCTACCCAAAATAGCTTTGTTCTCTGTGCCATCCATCTGGGAAACTCGCAAGATTCATTTTTCTCGCCATGCACATATATACATAACCCGAACTAGACCGTTGTTTCTCTGTGTCATATAATATATGTGGGTGTATGCATTTTTTATAGTTGATATGTTTGTCCCTTAATTTACCAGAGACCTCTTTATGCAACCACGTTGGTCTCATGTGGTGTCTTTGAGAAACTGGCTGTTCAAAGTCTTCCTAATGTCCTCTTTCATAATATGAGGTTGTTCATGAACTTTGGAAAAAGCCCTCTAAGTTAAGTTTGCAATCTGGTGCAAGTGTGCATTTGAACTCTATTACACAACAGGGTCAACCTAGAACCGTGGTGGCGAACCTATAGCACAGGGCCAGCCTGCTCCCCTCCACCTCTCCGCGTGCGCAGGTGCTCTCGCTCTCTTTCTCTCTGCATTGGGAGTCAGCTGCAAGAGCTGGGAGGATCAGGTCTGGATGGTGGAGGCAGCTGCCAGCGCGAGTCTGGTATGCCTGCAGAGTGATTTTGCAGCGCCCCAGTGGCCCGATCCGAGCTCCGGAGGCCTGGAAAAGGTCTCTGTCACCCGGATCGGCCATGGGAGGGGGGCGCGAAATCGCTCTGCAGCCATAGATCAGGGCACAGAAGCCTTTTCTAAGCTTCCGGAGCTCAGACCAAGGTTGCGGGTCGATTTTGTGGCCCTTCTCTTAGTTTTGCACCACTGCAGTTGTTTAATCCCAGTTCCTAAACTTCTACGTTTCCCATTGCATCTTCAGTGCAAGCGAATTCATGGAGGGAGGGAAGACCAGAATATGCCAGGGCACATTAAATTCTTGACTGAGACTGAAGTTCCTTCTTCAGGTTTATCCTGCTTAGCTCCAGACTATGGACTTCAAAGAGCATCAAAGATTAGATGCTTAT
>NW_015386784.1:0-2805 GCF_001527695.2 Protobothrops mucrosquamatus
ATATATATATATATATATATATATATATATATATATATATATATATATATATATATATATATATATATATATATATATATATATATATATATATATATATATATATATATATACCGCTTCACAGTGTCTTTGCTTTCCTCAAAGAAACTTTTAATGCCTATATAATATCAGCACGAACAAAGGTGAAACCAAAACTGAAAGTTACCCCCCCCCAAAAAAGATTACAAAGTAAAAGTTGAACTCCCCACCCACTGATGTGTCATAAATCACAATCCCCAATTAACACCTTTGATGGGCTTCCTAATGGTAGCTCCAGCCTGCCAAACACTTAAGATGTTTGACATTGGCTCCCACAAGAAAGTTATGGTTTTGACTAAACTATAAGAATACAGTCTCCCCCTTCCCATTGCTGTGGCAGCCAAAAGACGAGGAAACATGGCTGTATTCAGAGTGTTTGAAGGTCTGACACACAGTGCTTTACAGGCCTTTCCAAGCAGTTTACAGAGTCAGCATATTTCCTCTAACAATCTGAGCCCTCATTTTACCGACCTTGGAAGGATGTGTGCATGTGTGTGTGTGTGTGTGTGTGTGTGTGTGTGTGTATTTGTTTTCTGAAGTTTTTGCGGGTGTTTGTATGTAGGTCTTTGGTTATTCGGGTTTTCTCCCGCGTAAAATTGGAAGTGTCTTGGCGACGTTTCTATATATACTCACATTTAGAACATTTCCTACATACCCAATCTTAGCTTTTTATTATCATTTTTAAATAAATAAATAATAAATATCATTTCTTTAAACTAAATAAATACACACCGAGTAAAGTAGGAAAGAATACAATAGAAACTGTATATAGTGTAAATTATATTAAAATTTATTAAATGCAGACAATCAAATAATATCTCATGTATTAGCACAGAAAAAAAAAGAATTGGGGCAGCCCCAGAGCCACATACACAATGTTTAGATGTGGTTCTCTCCACCAATTTGTCCTAAATGTATTTCTTTCACTTTACTCCTTTTGACTTCCCATACAAAAATCTATTTCAAGTTTAACCCATGAGTTTAAGAAGCACCCTCTGAAATTGGGAGGGTGGGTGGGGCAGCACTTAAACTTTATAGAGGATTTTCCATAGAGACCTTTGCCAAATATGAATACAGTTTTGGTTTATAATATGTCTGCAGGAAAGCTTCATCTACATCCACATCTCTGGTTTGCCTAGTTTGTAGGCAAAATTGGCTTAACCCAGTTTGAACCTTTTTTCACATATTCTAGCTAGCATTACAAAAATATCTCAAATGTAATCATACAAAAATGCACAAACCAGAATGCAACACTTTGGGGATAATATGGGGATAATATTTAATAGTACTATTTTTCTCATGTAAATCTATTTTTGGTAGAAGACTTTTTTATCCTAGAATAAGATTTAATAAAGATACTTATGATTTGGTGCTGAAGAGTTTTGTGTGTGTGTGTGTGTGTGTTTATTTAAAGCATTTGTATCTTGCACTTCAGTTGAAAGGCTCCAAGATGGAACAACAATCAATAGAAAAGGGTCAGTTTCTGAACTTGGGATTAAAGGCTGGGAAATCGCAAAAGGAGAACAAGAATATTCTGTTATTTGTTCTTAATGTCAAAAAGATTGTAGTTTTTCCTTCTATCACAGCTCAAAAAGGGAGAAGCAAAATCTAATAGCACTGGTTTCCTAAGAATGCGGAGAGTTCCTTATTTTCCTTCTCTCCCTTTGCCACAGCCCATAAAATATAATTCACACTGTATAATTAATATAAATACCATAATTATATTATTCCCTTCCTTCCTGGTCATGAAGGAATTGTTTAAAGTTTTGCGAATGCATTTTAAATGGATTTAAAAAAAAGTGGGAGGGAAAGAAGTAAAATCATTACAGAAGTACAATATTCCTAAATTGAATTTTGTAAAAGGAGAAAGTCACCTTGAAGATTGAATGTATCTATCTATCTATGGTTGAAAGATGTACACTGTGACAGTAAGCTTGCTAGTCTGCAAACTAATGAACATTTGACAAATATAAAATAGAATAACAGAGTTGGAAGGGACCTTGGAGGTCTTCTAGTCTAACCCCGTTTAGGCAGGAAACCCTATACTTAACCCTAACCCTAACTATAACCCTAACCACTCACACTCACACTCAAATTCTCACACTCACCATAGGTCACCCTAACACCCACCCTAACACCCACCCTAACACTCGCCCTAACCCTAACCACCCACATTCACACTCAACCTAACACCCACCCTAACACTCACCCTAACCCTAACCCTAACCCTAACCACTCACACTCACACTCAAACTCACACTCACCATAATACTCATCCTAACACCCAACCTAACACTCGCCCACCCTACACTCGCCCTAACCCTAACCCTAACCACTCACACTCACACTCAAACTCACACTCACTCTAACACCCACCGTCGCCCTAACCCTAACCCTAACCCACGAGTCAGCAACCCGCGGCTCTGGAGCCACATGTGGCTCTTTCAGCCTTCTCCTGCGGCTCCCAGCCTCCTCCACCAGTTGGAGAGAGAGAGAGAGAGAGAGAGAGAGAGAGAGAGAGAGAGAGAGAGAGAGAGGCACTTGCGTTTCCCTTCTCTCTCTCTCTCTCTCTCTCTCTCTCTCTCTGTGTGTGTGTGTGTGTGTGTGTGTGTGTGTGTGTGTGTGTGTGTGTGTAAAAAGAGAGTGGCCTCACACTGTTTTTGGAAAAGCTGACAAGCTTATTACGTGGGGCTCCTGCCTTTGCTGTGTCTCAGCAGGAAGCAGCAG
>NW_015386784.1:5621-8124 GCF_001527695.2 Protobothrops mucrosquamatus
CAGCATTTCAAATGAGTAGTATAAATGTTAGTGTAGAGAGAATAGGATGGAGCCATAATTCTTGTGAGGATGTTGAAAAATGATCAAGCGGTTGGTACAGAAGGTATAACTGGAGAAGTGCTAAAATATGAAAGTGTTTTGCTTACGAGGGGTTGTGCAGTGTGTTAATGATCTGTGTAAAGATTGCATCTGTGCCTGATGATTGGAAGAATGATGTGATGTTTCCCTGTACAAAGGGAACAAAAGTGAATGCACAAAGTACATAAGAAAAATTAGTTTGTTAAGTATATCTGGGAAGTTATTTTGCAGAATTCTCATTAAAAGGATATAAGAAACATCAATGAACAGAAGTCAGGAAGGGCAGATTGGCTTGACTGAAATAATGTTGCTTATAAATAGGGAACTTAAATGGGATGAATGAAATAAGAATGTCATATGATAGATGTAAAGTATACATGTAAGATAATTTTTAAGATTTCACTTGATCAGCACATAATTCCTCTGAGGTGCAAATAAGTATATTATCATAACAGACGAAAAGGTAAGTCTAAAGTGGGTGGGGATGTAACCATTCTCCATAAACTAATGTAATAATTGCATACATTTAACTAGTACAAGAAAGATTTGATTGGGTCATAGCATGTGCTGGTTAATGAGATCAGAAAGAGGGGATGGAGTTAAATTCAATGACCTTCTGAACTGAACAAAGGGATCTAAGCATATCTCTATCAAGATGTTACTTTTTTTCTTAGGTTCATCAAATACCCAGACTTCCCAGTAGTTCTATTCTGCCATAGTACAATATCCAAATCATTATTTCTTTGTTTCTTAAGGGTTTTATGGCTAAGCTGATTTTAAATTTATTTTAGACAGCCTGTTTCTTTGGTGGGTCAATGAATGGAATGTGCAGATTAGTTCCAAGTTACACACAGACGGCTTGAATAAATGTTTGACTTTTGCCTACATGCTTGAACACAAACTATGGTCTTGACACCCATTCTCTCTTCCTTGTAAAAGTTCTACCCTGAACTGTCTCACTTGCCACATGTTCTTCAGCTGTATAAAGGAATTTAGAGGATCCTTGGGTATTAAAGAACCATTAAAGAGGGACTTGGAGAAGTGGTTTTACAAGCCAGAGCTTGAAGCAAGTGTTAGAAAGAAACTCGAGGCAACTCCACTCTGAGTATAAGAAGGGATAGAGAAAAATTAGGATGGACTTTCAAAATTCTGTTATTATGCCCAACTACAACATATCAGCACCCTTGGGATCACTGTAGTGTCTGTGTCTTGAATTGATCTATCTCAAAGGGCTGATAAGCTGTCAATTCTGGGGTTATTATGGAATAATCTTAATTTTGCTGTTTTTTTTAACTTCATTCACTAAAACTAATACTATCAGATATATTTTGAAATGATTGACAGACTATATTGAATTGAAGGGAGACAGGAAAAGAGGCTTGGTGGTGGATTGTCCATGCTAGAATTGCAAAGAAGCCAAGTTTCTACTAAACTGTTTCATTTTTCAATAGATCTTTAGTGAGATATTGCACAAATTCAGGCTGAGTACCTCGGCAGCTGAAGTATAAATTATATTAAATATGTGAGTGCTTCCATTTTTAAAAAAAAATAATAATAAAGGTCCATCAGGAATAATAATTGTGATAAAGACAGGTTTTACACCTCTGTTATATTCTTACTTGGCTTTTCCAGTAGAAAAATGCTGATATTCTTTTTTATTATTCTAAAAATTATGCATCTAATAGTAATAGCAAAACATGGAAAGAAAAGGTTCAAATGTTAAATGTTTATGCTGTTTGAACAAAATGTATTGTCCAAAATAATAGTATAAACAAAATACAAGTCACCAATGTTTACATAACTGAGCAGCTAAAAACTCTGATGCATTTTCAGTATCTGTTTCTTCCCTTTTGTTGGCAGGAAGTTGCTATAAGAAAAAGTTGTGTTACTGTTAGTAGTGAAATGAAAGCCTTTTCAGTGCACTTTAATCAATGTACTATGTATGAATTTTTGATTTCCGAAGGAATTCCTCCAGTTGAAATTCATTACCGAATGCAGATTCCTTATGGTAATGATTGCTGATGTGAGTACTGTGCATTACTGGACCAAAAAATGTTTACGGTAGATGGTGATTTGAAAACTGATTAAGAACAAAGTAGACAACCTGTAACAATGCTATTAAGTTTCACAAGGAAAAGATTGATGAATTGGTTAAGGACAATCAGAGGATCACTCAAAAGTAAATTGCTGTCGTTTCATACAAACCAATAGGTCACATTATTGATGGTCTTCAATAGTGAAAGTTTGTGCAAGATAGTTTCCCCTATGTTGACAGCACTTCAAAAATTGAAATTTACCAGCAATTGTGGTCATGCTGTGAAAATGAAGGTGAGGAATTCCTTCAAAGCACTGTAACTGTGAACAAAACACAGCTTTATCATTATGTCTCTGAAACAGTCTTCGGAATATCATCACAGAGGTTTAC